>NW_027228523.1:0-203536 GCF_037783145.1 Equus przewalskii
ATCAGGCCTGCAAAGAAACTGCGTTTCACAGGCCTTTGGAAGAGATGTTCCAGGTAGGCTGTAAGAGCACTATGCAGAGCGAGTTGTTTCTGAGCTTCCCAAATAGGTGGAAGCAAGATGCTTTGGGGCCCAACTCGCCCTTTGGAAAGAAGCCTGCACGTTGCGCCTTTCAGCTCTAGGGCAATGTACCACACCCAGAGCAGAAGTTGTACTTCAGCCAGAAAAGGCCTGCAACGAAACTGCGTTTCACAGGCCTTTGGAAGTGATGTTCCCGATAGGCTGCAAGAGCACCGTGCAGAGCGAGTTGTTTCTGAGCTTCCCAAAGTGCTGGAAGCAAGATGCTGTGGGGCCCAACTCGCCCTTTGGAAAGAAGCCTGCACGATATGCCTTTAAGCTCTAGGGCAATGTAGCACACCCAGACCAGAAGTTGTCCCTTCAGCCAGATGAGGAGTGCAAAGAAACTGCATTTCACAGGCCTTTTTAAGAGATGTTCCCTTTAGGCTGTAAGAGCACTGTGCAGAGCGAGTTGTTTCTTAGCTTCCCAGAGAGATGGAAGCAAGATGCTGTGGGGCCCAACTCGCCCTTTGGAAAGAAGCCTGCACGTTATGCCTTTCAGCTCTAGGGCAATGTAGCACACCTAGAGCAGAGGTTGCAGTTCAGCCATATCAGGCCTGAAAAGAAACTGCGTTTCACAGGCGTTTGGAAGAGATGTTCCTGGTAGGCTGTAAGAGCACTGTGCAGAGCGAGTTGTTTCTGAGCTTCCCAAATAGATGGAAGCAAGATGCTTTGGGGCCCAACTCGCCCTTGGGAATGAAGCCTGCACGTTGTGCCTTTCAGCTCTAGGGCAATGTACCACACCCAGAGCAGAAGTTGTACTTCAGCCAGAAAAGGCCTGCAAAGAAACTGCGTTTCACAGGCCTTTGGAAAAGATGTTCCCGGTAGGCTGTAAGAGCACTGTGCAGAGCGAGTTGTTTCTTTGCTTACCAAATAGCTGGAAGCAAGATTATGTGGGGCCCAACTCGCCCTTTGTTAAGAGGCCTGTACTTTGTGCCTTTCAGCTCTAGGGCACTGTAGCACACCTAGAGCAGAAGTTGTAATTCAGCCAGATAAGGCCTGCAAAGAAACTGCGTTTCACAGGCCTTTGGAAGAGATGTTCCCGGTAGGCTGTAAGAGCACTGTGTAGTGCGAGTTGTTTCTTAGCTTCCCAAAGAGCTGGAAGGAAGATGCTTTGGGGCCCAACTCGCCCTTTGGAAAGAGCCTGCACGTTGTGCCTTTCAGCTCTATGGCAATGTAGCACACCCAGAGCAGAAGTTCTACTTCAACCAGATCAGGCCTGCAAAGAAACTGCGTTTCACAGGCCTTTGGAAGAGATATACCCGGTAGGCTGTAAGAGCACTGTGCAGAGCGAGTTGTTTCTGAGCTTCCCAAAGAGCTGGAAGCAAGATGCTGTGCTGCCCAACTCTCCCTTTGGACAGAAGCCTGCACGTTGTGCCTTTCAGCTCTGGGGCAATGTAGCACACCCAGAGCAGAAGTTCTGCTTCAGCCACATCAGGCCAGCAAAGAAACTGCGTTTCACAGGCCTTTGAAAGAGATGTTCCCGGTAGGCTGTAAGAGAACTGTGCAGAGCGAGTTGTATCTTAGCTTCCCAAAGAGCTGGAAACAAGATGCTTTGGGGCCCAACTCGCCGTTTGGAAAGAAGCCTGCACGTTGTGCCTTTCAGCTCTAGGGCAATGTACCACACCCAGAGCAGAAGTTGTACTTCAGCCAGATCAGGCCTGCAAAGAAACTGCGTTTCACAGGCCTTTGGAAGAGATGTTCCCGGTATGCTGTAAGAGCACTGTGCAGAGCGAGTTGTTTCTTAGCTTCCCAAAGAGCTGGAAGCAAGATGCCGTGGGGTCCAACTCACCCTTTGGAAAGAAGCCTGCACGTTGTGCCTTTCAGCTCTAGTGCAATGTAGAACACCCAGAGCAGAAGTTGTACTTCAGCCATATCAGGCCTGCAAAGAAACTGTGTTTCACAGGCCTTTGTAAGAGATGTTCCCAGTAGGCTGTAAGAGCACTGTGCAGAGCGAATTGTTTCTTTGCTTCCCAAAGAGTTGGAAGCAAGATTCTGTGGGGCCCAACTTGCCCTTTGTTGAGAGGCCTGCACGTTGTGCCTTTCAGCTCTAGGGCAATGCAGCGCACCCAGAGCAGAAGTTCTACTTCAGCCATATCAGGCCCGCAAAGAAACTGCATTTCACAGGCCTTTGGAAGAGCTGTTGCCAGTAGGCTGTAAGAGCACTGTGCAGAGCGAGTTGTTTCTTAGCTTCCCAAAGAGCTGGAAGCAAGATGCTGTGGTGCCCAACTCGCCCTTTGGAAAGAAGCCTGCACGTTGTGCCTTTCAGCTCTAGGGCAATGTAGCAGACCCAGAGCAGAAGTTCTACTTCCGCCAGATGAGGCCTGCAAAGAAGCTGCGTTTCACAGCCCTTAGAGGAGATGTTCCCGGTAGGCTGTAAGAGCACTGTGCAGAGCGAGTTGTTTCTGAGATTCCCAAAGAGCTGGAAGTAAGAGGCTGTGGGGCCCAACTCACCCTTTGGATAGAAGCCTGCACGTTGTGCCTTACAGCTCCTGGGCAATGTAGCACACCCAGAGCAGAAGTTCTGCTTCAGCCACATCAGGCCAGCAAAGAAACTGCGTTTCACAGGCCTTTGAAAGAGATGTTCCCGGTAGGCTGTAAGAGAACTGTGCAGAGCGAGTTGTATCTTAGCTTCCCAAAGAGCTGGAAACAAGATGCTTTGGGGCCCAACTCGCCCTTTGGAAAGGAGACAGCACGTTGTGCCTTTCTGCTCTAGGGCAATGTAGCACACCCAGAGCAGAAGTTCTACTTCAGCCAGATCAGTCCTGAAAAGAAACTGCGTTTCACAGGCCTTTCGAAGAGATGTTCCTGGTAGGCTGTAACAGCACTGTGCAGAGCGAGTTGTTTCTTAGCTTCACAAAGAGCTGGAAGCAAGATGCTGTTCGGCCCAACTCGCCCCTTGGGAAGAACACTGCACGTTGTGCCTCTCAGCTCTAGGGCAATGTAGCACACCCAGAGCAGAAGTTCTACCTCTGAAAGATGAGGCCTGCAAAGGAACTGCGTTTCACAGGCCTTTCGAAGAGATGTTCCCGTTAGGCTGTAAGAGCATTGTGCAGAGCGCGTTGTTTCTTAGCTTCCCCAACAGCTGGAAGCAAGATGCTGTGGGGCTCAACTCGCCATTTGTTAAGAAGCCTGCACGTTGTGCCTTTCAGCTCTAGGGCAATGTAGCACACCCAGAGCAGAAGTTCTACTTCAGCCAGATCAGGCCTTCAAAGAAACGGCGTTTCACAGGCCTTTGTAAGAGATGTTCCCGGTTGGCTGTAAGAACACTGTGCAGAGCAACTTGTTTCTTATCTTCCCAAAGAGCTGGGAGCAAGATGCTTTGGGGACCCTCTGCCCCTGTGGAAAGAAGACAGCACTTTGTGCCTTTCAGGTCTAGGGCAATGGAGCACACCCAGAGCAGAAGTTCTACATCAGCCAGATCAGGCCTGCAGAGAAACTTCGCTTCACAGGCCTTTGTAAGTGATGTTCGGGGTAGGCTGTAAGAGCACTGTGCAGACGAGTTGTTTCTTAGCTTCCCAAAGAGATGGAAGCAAGTTGCTTAGGGGCCCATGTGCACCTTTCTAAAGAAGGCAGCACTTTGTCCCTTTCAGCTCTAGGGCAATGTAGCACACCCAGAGCAGAAGTTCTACTTCAGCCACATCAGGCCTGCAAATAAAGTGCGTTTCACAGGCCTTTGTAAGAAATGTTCCCGGTAGGCTGTAAGAGCACTGTGCAGGGCAACATGATTCTTAGCTTCCCAAAGAGCTGGAAGCAAGATGCTTTGGGGTACCTCTGCCCCTATGGAAAGAGGACAGCACGTTGTGCCTTTGAGCTCTAGGGCAATGTAGCACACCGAGAGCAGAAGTTCTACTTGAGCCAGATCAGGCCTGCAAAGAAACTGCGTTTCACAGGCCTTTGTAAGAGATGTTCCCGGTAGGCTGCAAGAGCACTGTGCAGAGCGACTTGTTTCTTAGCTTCCCAAAGAGCTGGAAGCAAGATGATTTGGGGACCCTCTGCCCTGTGGAAAGAAGACAGCACTTTATGACTTTCAGCTATAGGGCAATGTAGCACACCCAGAGCAGAAGTTCTACTTCAGCCAGATGAGGCCTGCAAAGAAACTGCGTTTCACAGGCCTTTGTAAGAGATGTTCCCGGTAGGATGTAAGAGCACTGTGCGGAGCGACTTGTTTCTTAGACTCCCAAAGAGCTGGAAGCTAGATGCTTTGGGGCCCTTCTGCCCATTTGCAAACAAGCCAGCACTTTTTGCCAGGCAGCTCTAGGGCAATGTAGCACACCCAGAGCAGAAGTTCTATTTCAACCAGATCAGGCCTACAAAGAAACTGCGTTTCACAGGCCTTTGTAAGAGATGTTCCCGGTAGGCTGAAAGAGCACTGTGCAGAGCGACTTGTTTCTTAGCTTCACAAAGAGCTGGAAGCAAGATGATTTGGTGCCAATAGGCTCCTTGCAAACAAGCAAGCACTTTGTGGCTTTCAGCACTAGGGCAATGTAGCACACCCAGAGCAGAAGTTCTACTTCAGCCAGATGAGGCCTGCAAAGGAACTGCGTTTCACAGGGCTTTGTAAGAAATGTTCCCGGTAGGCTGTAAGAGCACTGTGCAGAGCGACTTGTTTCTTAGCTTCCCAAAGAGCTGGAAGCAAGACGCTGTGGGGCCCAACTCGCCCTTTGGAAAGAAGCTTGCACGTTGTGCCTTTCAGCTCTAGGGCAATGTAGCACACCCAGAGCAAAAGTTGTACTTCAGCCAGATCAGGCCTGCAAAGAACCTGCATTTCACAGGCCTTTGAAAGAGATGTTCCCGGTAGGCTGTAAGAGTACTGTGCAGAGCGACTTGTTTCTTAGCTTCCCAAACAGCTGGAAGCAAGATGCTTTGGGGACCCTCTGCCCCTGTGGATTGAAGACAGCAGTCTGTTCCTTTCATCACTAGGGCAATGTAGGACAGCCAGAGCAGAAGTTCTACTTCAGCCAGATCAGGCCTGCAAAGAAACTGCGTTTCACAGGCCTTTGGAAGAGATGTTTTCGGTAGGCTGTAAGAGCACTGTGCAGAGCGAGTTGTTTCTTAGCTTCCCAAAGAGCTGGAAGCAAGATGCTGTGGGGCCCAACTCGCCCTTTGGACAGAAGCCTGCACGTTGTGCCTTTCAGCTCTAGGGCACTGTAGCACACCTAGAGCAGAGGTTGTACTTCAGCCATATCAGTCCTGCAAAGAAACTGCATTTCACAGGCCTTTGGAAGAGATGTTCCCGGTCTGCAGTAAGAGAACTGAGCACAGCAAGTTGTTTCTGATCTTCCCAAATAGGTGGAAGCAACATGCTTTGGGGCCCAACTCGCCCTTTGGAAAGAAGCCTGCACGTTGTGCCTTTCAGCTCTAGGGCAATGTAGCACACCCAGAGCAGAAGTTGTACTTCAGCCAGATCAGGCCTGCAAAGAAACTGCGTTTCACAGGCCTTTGTAAGAGATATTCCCGGTAGGCTGTAAGAGCACTGTGCAGAGCGAGTTGTTTCTTAGCTTCCGAAAGAGCTGGAAGCAAGATGCTGTGGGTCCCAACTCGCCCTTTGTTAAGAAGCCTGCACGTTGTGCCTTTCAGCTCTAGGGCAATGTAGCACACCCAGAGCAGAAGTTGTACTTCAGCCAGATCAGGCCTTCAAAGAAATTGCGTTTCACAAGACTTTGTAAGAGATCTTCCCAGTAGGCTGTAAGAGCACTGTGCAGAGCGAGTTGTTTCTTAGCTTCCCAAAGACCTGGAAGCAAGATGCTTTGGGGCCCAACTCGCCCTTTGGAAAGAAGCCTGCGCGTTGTGCCTTTCAGCTCTAGGGCAATGTAGCACACCCAGAGCAGAAGTTCTACTTCCGCCAGATGAGGCCTGCAAAGAAACTGCGTTTCACAGCCCTTAGAGGAGATTGCCCCGGTAGGCTGTAAGAGCACAGTGCAGAGCGAGTTGTTTCTTAGCTTCCCAAAGAGCTGGAAGCAAGATGCTGTGCTGCCCAACTCTCCCTTTGGACAGAAGCCTGCACGTTGTGCCTTTCAGCTCTAGGGCAATGTAGCACACCCAGAGCAGAAGTTCTACTTCAGCCAGATGAGGCCTGCAAAGAAACTGCGTTTCACAGGCCTTTCGAAGCGATGTTCCCGGTAGGCTGTAAGAGCACTGTGCAGAGCGAGTTGTTTCTTAGCTTCACAAAGAGCTGGAAGCAAGATGCTGTGGGGCCCAACTAGTCCTTTGAGAAGAAGACTGCACGTTGTGCCTTTCAGCTCTAGGGCAATGTAGCACACCCAGAGCAGAAGTTCTACTTCAGCCAGATCAGGCCTGCAAAGAAACTGCGTTTCACAGGCCTTTGGAAGAGATGTTCCCGGCAGGCTGTAAGAGCATTGTGCAGAGAGAGTTGTTTCTTAGCTTCCCAAATAGCTGGACGCAAGATGCTGTGGGGCCCAACTCGCCCTTTGTTAAGAAGCCTGCACGTTGTGCCTTTCAGCTCTAGGGCAATGTAGCACACCCAGAGCAGAAGTTCTACTTCAGCCAGATCAGGCCTGCAAAGAAACTGCGTTTCACAGGCCTTTGGAAGAGATGTTCCCGGTAGGCTGTAAGAGCACTGTGCAGAGCGAGTTCTTTCTTAGCTTCCCAAAGAGCTGGAAGCAAGATGCTTTGGGGCCCAACTCGCCCTTTAATAAGATTCCTGCACGTTGTGCCTTTCAGCTCTAGGGCAATGTAGCACACCCAGAGCAGAAGTTCTACTTCCGCCAGATGAGGCCTGCAAAGAAGCTGCGTTTCACAGCCCTTAGAGGAGATGTTCCCGGTAGGATGTAAGAGCACTGTGCAGAGCGAGTTGTTTCTTAGCTTCCTAAAGAGCTGGAAGCAAGATGCTGTGGGGCCCAACTCGCCCATTGTTAAGAGGCCTGCACGTTGTGCCTTTCAGCTCTATGGCACTGTTGCACACCTAGAGCAGAGGTTGTACTTCAGCCATATCAGGCCTGCAAAGAAACTGCGTTTCACAGGCCTTTGGAAGAGATGTTCCAGGTAGGCTGTAAGAGCACTATGCAGAGCGAGTTGTTTCTGAGCTTCCCAAATAGGTGGAAGCAAGATGCTTTGGGGCCCAACTCGCCCTTTGGAAAGAAGCCTGCACGTTGCGCCTTTCAGCTCTAGGGCAATGTACCACACCCAGAGCAGAAGTTGTACTTCAGCCAGAAAAGGCCTGCAACGAAACTGCGTTTCACAGGCCTTTGGAAGTGATGTTCCCGATAGGCTGCAAGAGCACCGTGCAGAGCGAGTTGTTTCTGAGCTTCCCAAAGTGCTGGAAGCAAGATGCTGTGGGGCCCAACTCGCCCTTTGGAAAGAAGCCTGCACGATATGCCTTTAAGCTCTAGGGCAATGTAGCACACCCAGACCAGAAGTTGTCCCTTCAGCCAGATGAGGAGTGCAAAGAAACTGCATTTCACAGGCCTTTTTAAGAGATGTTCCCTTTAGGCTGTAAGAGCACTGTGCAGAGCGAGTTGTTTCTTAGCTTCCCAAAGAGATGGAAGCAAGATGCTGTGGGGCCCAACTCGCCCTTTGGAAAGAAGCCTGCACGTTATGCCTTTCAGCTCTAGGGCAATGTAGCACACCTAGAGCAGAGGTTGCAGTTCAGCCATATCAGGCCTGAAAAGAAACTGCGTTTCACAGGCGTTTGGAAGAGATGTTCCTGGTAGGCTGTAAGAGCACTGTGCAGAGCGAGTTGTTTCTGAGCTTCCCAAATAGATGGAAGCAAGATGCTTTGGGGCCCAACTCGCCCTTGGGAATGAAGCCTGCACGTTGTGCCTTTCAGCTCTAGGGCAATGTACCACACCCAGAGCAGAAGTTGTACTTCAGCCAGAAAAGGCCTGCAAAGAAACTGCGTTTCACAGGCCTTTGGAAAAGATGTTCCCGGTAGGCTGTAAGAGCACTGTGCAGAGCGAGTTGTTTCTTTGCTTACCAAAGAGCTGGAAGCAAGATTATGTGGGGCCCAACTCGCCCTTTGTTAAGAGGCCTGTACTTTGTGCCTTTCAGCTCTAGGGCACTGTAGCACACCTAGAGCAGAAGTTGTAATTCAGCCAGATAAGGCCTGCAAAGAAACTGCGTTTCACAGGCCTTTGGAAGAGATGTTCCCGGTAGGCTGTAAGAGCACTGTGTAGTGCGAGTTGTTTCTTAGCTTCCCAAAGAGCTGGAAGGAAGATGCTTTGGGGCCCAACTCGCCCTTTGGAAAGAGCCTGCACGTTGTGCCTTTCAGCTCTATGGCAATGTAGCACACCCAGAGCAGAAGTTCTACTTCAACCAGATCAGGCCTGCAAAGAAACTGCGTTTCACAGGCCTTTGGAAGAGATATACCCGGTAGGCTGTAAGAGCACTGTGCAGAGCGAGTTGTTTCTGAGCTTCCCAAAGAGCTGGAAGCAAGATGCTGTGCTGCCCAACTCTCCCTTTGGACAGAAGCCTGCACGTTGTGCCTTTCAGCTCTGGGGCAATGTAGCACACCCAGAGCAGAAGTTCTGCTTCAGCCACATCAGGCCAGCAAAGAAACTGCGTTTCACAGGCCTTTGAAAGAGATGTTCCCGGTAGGCTGTAAGAGAACTGTGCAGAGCGAGTTGTATCTTAGCTTCCCAAAGAGCTGGAAACAAGATGCTTTGGGGCCCAACTCGCCCTTTGGAAAGAAGCCTGCACGTTGTGCCTTTCAGCTCTAGGGCAATGTACCACACCCAGAGCAGAAGTTGTACTTCAGCCAGATCAGGCCTGCAAAGAAACTGCGTTTCACAGGCCTTTGGAAGAGATGTTCCCGGTATGCTGTAAGAGCACTGTGCAGAGCGAGTTGTTTCTTAGCTTCCCAAAGAGCTGGAAGCAAGATGCCGTGGGGTCCAACTCACCCTTTGGAAAGAAGCCTGCACGTTGTGCCTTTCAGCTCTAGTGCAATGTAGAACACCCAGAGCAGAAGTTGTACTTCAGCCATATCAGGCCTGCAAAGAAACTGTGTTTCACAGGCCTTTGTAAGAGATGTTCCCAGTAGGCTGTAAGAGCACTGTGCAGAGCGAATTGTTTCTTTGCTTCCCAAAGAGTTGGAAGCAAGATTCTGTGGGGCCCAACTTGCCCTTTGTTGAGAGGCCTGCACGTTGTGCCTTTCAGCTCTAGGGCAATGCAGCGCACCCAGAGCAGAAGTTCTACTTCAGCCATATCAGGCCCGCAAAGAAACTGCATTTCACAGGCCTTTGGAAGAGCTGTTGCCAGTAGGCTGTAAGAGCACTGTGCAGAGCGAGTTGTTTCTTAGCTTCCCAAAGAGCTGGAAGCAAGATGCTGTGGTGCCCAACTCGCCCTTTGGAAAGAAGCCTGCACGTTGTGCCTTTCAGCTCTAGGGCAATGTAGCAGACCCAGAGCAGAAGTTCTACTTCCGCCAGATGAGGCCTGCAAAGAAGCTGCGTTTCACAGCCCTTAGAGGAGATGTTCCCGGTAGGCTGTAAGAGCACTGTGCAGAGCGAGTTGTTTCTGAGATTCCCAAAGAGCTGGAAGTAAGAGGCTGTGGGGCCCAACTCACCCTTTGGATAGAAGCCTGCACGTTGTGCCTTACAGCTCCTGGGCAATGTAGCACACCCAGAGCAGAAGTTCTGCTTCAGCCACATCAGGCCAGCAAAGAAACTGCGTTTCACAGGCCTTTGAAAGAGATGTTCCCGGTAGGCTGTAAGAGAACTGTGCAGAGCGAGTTGTATCTTAGCTTCCCAAAGAGCTGGAAACAAGATGCTTTGGGGCCCAACTCGCCCTTTGGAAAGGAGACAGCACGTTGTGCCTTTCTGCTCTAGGGCAATGTAGCACACCCAGAGCAGAAGTTCTACTTCAGCCAGATCAGTCCTGAAAAGAAACTGCGTTTCACAGGCCTTTCGAAGAGATGTTCCTGGTAGGCTGTAACAGCACTGTGCAGAGCGAGTTGTTTCTTAGCTTCACAAAGAGCTGGAAGCAAGATGCTGTTCGGCCCAACTCGCCCCTTGGGAAGAACACTGCACGTTGTGCCTCTCAGCTCTAGGGCAATGTAGCACACCCAGAGCAGAAGTTCTACCTCTGAAAGATGAGGCCTGCAAAGGAACTGCGTTTCACAGGCCTTTCGAAGAGATGTTCCCGTTAGGCTGTAAGAGCATTGTGCAGAGCGCGTTGTTTCTTAGCTTCCCCAACAGCTGGAAGCAAGATGCTGTGGGGCTCAACTCGCCATTTGTTAAGAAGCCTGCACGTTGTGCCTTTCAGCTCTAGGGCAATGTAGCACACCCAGAGCAGAAGTTCTACTTCAGCCAGATCAGGCCTTCAAAGAAACGGCGTTTCACAGGCCTTTGTAAGAGATGTTCCCGGTTGGCTGTAAGAACACTGTGCAGAGCAACTTGTTTCTTATCTTCCCAAAGAGCTGGGAGCAAGATGCTTTGGGGACCCTCTGCCCCTGTGGAAAGAAGACAGCACTTTGTGCCTTTCAGGTCTAGGGCAATGGAGCACACCCAGAGCAGAAGTTCTACATCAGCCAGATCAGGCCTGCAGAGAAACTTCGCTTCACAGGCCTTTGTAAGTGATGTTCGGGGTAGGCTGTAAGAGCACTGTGCAGACGAGTTGTTTCTTAGCTTCCCAAAGAGATGGAAGCAAGTTGCTTAGGGGCCCATGTGCACCTTTCTAAAGAAGGCAGCACTTTGTCCCTTTCAGCTCTAGGGCAATGTAGCACACCCAGAGCAGAAGTTCTACTTCAGCCACATCAGGCCTGCAAATAAAGTGCGTTTCACAGGCCTTTGTAAGAAATGTTCCCGGTAGGCTGTAAGAGCACTGTGCAGGGCAACATGATTCTTAGCTTCCCAAAGAGCTGGAAGCAAGATGCTTTGGGGTACCTCTGCCCCTATGGAAAGAGGACAGCACGTTGTGCCTTTGAGCTCTAGGGCAATGTAGCACACCGAGAGCAGAAGTTCTACTTGAGCCAGATCAGGCCTGCAAAGAAACTGCGTTTCACAGGCCTTTGTAAGAGATGTTCCCGGTAGGCTGCAAGAGCACTGTGCAGAGCGACTTGTTTCTTAGCTTCCCAAAGAGCTGGAAGCAAGATGATTTGGGGACCCTCTGCCCTGTGGAAAGAAGACAGCACTTTATGACTTTCAGCTATAGGGCAATGTAGCACACCCAGAGCAGAAGTTCTACTTCAGCCAGATGAGGCCTGCAAAGAAACTGCGTTTCACAGGCCTTTGTAAGAGATGTTCCCGGTAGGATGTAAGAGCACTGTGCGGAGCGACTTGTTTCTTAGACTCCCAAAGAGCTGGAAGCTAGATGCTTTGGGGCCCTTCTGCCCATTTGCAAACAAGCCAGCACTTTTTGCCAGGCAGCTCTAGGGCAATGTAGCACACCCAGAGCAGAAGTTCTATTTCAACCAGATCAGGCCTACAAAGAAACTGCGTTTCACAGGCCTTTGTAAGAGATGTTCCCGGTAGGCTGAAAGAGCACTGTGCAGAGCGACTTGTTTCTTAGCTTCACAAAGAGCTGGAAGCAAGATGATTTGGTGCCAATAGGCTCCTTGCAAACAAGCAAGCACTTTGTGGCTTTCAGCACTAGGGCAATGTAGCACACCCAGAGCAGAAGTTCTACTTCAGCCAGATGAGGCCTGCAAAGGAACTGCGTTTCACAGGGCTTTGTAAGAAATGTTCCCGGTAGGCTGTAAGAGCACTGTGCAGAGCGACTTGTTTCTTAGCTTCCCAAAGAGCTGGAAGCAAGACGCTGTGGGGCCCAACTCGCCCTTTGGAAAGAAGCTTGCACGTTGTGCCTTTCAGCTCTAGGGCAATGTAGCACACCCAGAGCAAAAGTTGTACTTCAGCCAGATCAGGCCTGCAAAGAACCTGCATTTCACAGGCCTTTGAAAGAGATGTTCCCGGTAGGCTGTAAGAGTACTGTGCAGAGCGACTTGTTTCTTAGCTTCCCAAACAGCTGGAAGCAAGATGCTTTGGGGACCCTCTGCCCCTGTGGATTGAAGACAGCAGTCTGTTCCTTTCATCACTAGGGCAATGTAGGACAGCCAGAGCAGAAGTTCTACTTCAGCCAGATCAGGCCTGCAAAGAAACTGCGTTTCACAGGCCTTTGGAAGAGATGTTTTCGGTAGGCTGTAAGAGCACTGTGCAGAGCGAGTTGTTTCTTAGCTTCCCAAAGAGCTGGAAGCAAGATGCTGTGGGGCCCAACTCGCCCTTTGGACAGAAGCCTGCACGTTGTGCCTTTCAGCTCTAGGGCACTGTAGCACACCTAGAGCAGAGGTTGTACTTCAGCCATATCAGTCCTGCAAAGAAACTGCATTTCACAGGCCTTTGGAAGAGATGTTCCCGGTCTGCAGTAAGAGAACTGAGCACAGCAAGTTGTTTCTGATCTTCCCAAATAGGTGGAAGCAACATGCTTTGGGGCCCAACTCGCCCTTTGGAAAGAAGCCTGCACGTTGTGCCTTTCAGCTCTAGGGCAATGTAGCACACCCAGAGCAGAAGTTGTACTTCAGCCAGATCAGGCCTGCAAAGAAACTGCGTTTCACAGGCCTTTGTAAGAGATATTCCCGGTAGGCTGTAAGAGCACTGTGCAGAGCGAGTTGTTTCTTAGCTTCCGAAAGAGCTGGAAGCAAGATGCTGTGGGTCCCAACTCGCCCTTTGTTAAGAAGCCTGCACGTTGTGCCTTTCAGCTCTAGGGCAATGTAGCACACCCAGAGCAGAAGTTGTACTTCAGCCAGATCAGGCCTTCAAAGAAATTGCGTTTCACAAGACTTTGTAAGAGATCTTCCCAGTAGGCTGTAAGAGCACTGTGCAGAGCGAGTTGTTTCTTAGCTTCCCAAAGACCTGGAAGCAAGATGCTTTGGGGCCCAACTCGCCCTTTGGAAAGAAGCCTGCGCGTTGTGCCTTTCAGCTCTAGGGCAATGTAGCACACCCAGAGCAGAAGTTCTACTTCCGCCAGATGAGGCCTGCAAAGAAACTGCGTTTCACAGCCCTTAGAGGAGATTGCCCCGGTAGGCTGTAAGAGCACAGTGCAGAGCGAGTTGTTTCTTAGCTTCCCAAAGAGCTGGAAGCAAGATGCTGTGCTGCCCAACTCTCCCTTTGGACAGAAGCCTGCACGTTGTGCCTTTCAGCTCTAGGGCAATGTAGCACACCCAGAGCAGAAGTTCTACTTCAGCCAGATGAGGCCTGCAAAGAAACTGCGTTTCACAGGCCTTTCGAAGCGATGTTCCCGGTAGGCTGTAAGAGCACTGTGCAGAGCGAGTTGTTTCTTAGCTTCACAAAGAGCTGGAAGCAAGATGCTGTGGGGCCCAACTAGTCCTTTGAGAAGAAGACTGCACGTTGTGCCTTTCAGCTCTAGGGCAATGTAGCACACCCAGAGCAGAAGTTCTACTTCAGCCAGATCAGGCCTGCAAAGAAACTGCGTTTCACAGGCCTTTGGAAGAGATGTTCCCGGCAGGCTGTAAGAGCATTGTGCAGAGAGAGTTGTTTCTTAGCTTCCCAAATAGCTGGACGCAAGATGCTGTGGGGCCCAACTCGCCCTTTGTTAAGAAGCCTGCACGTTGTGCCTTTCAGCTCTAGGGCAATGTAGCACACCCAGAGCAGAAGTTCTACTTCAGCCAGATCAGGCCTGCAAAGAAACTGCGTTTCACAGGCCTTTGGAAGAGATGTTCCCGGTAGGCTGTAAGAGCACTGTGCAGAGCGAGTTCTTTCTTAGCTTCCCAAAGAGCTGGAAGCAAGATGCTTTGGGGCCCAACTCGCCCTTTAATAAGATTCCTGCACGTTGTGCCTTTCAGCTCTAGGGCAATGTAGCACACCCAGAGCAGAAGTTCTACTTCCGCCAGATGAGGCCTGCAAAGAAGCTGCGTTTCACAGCCCTTAGAGGAGATGTTCCCGGTAGGATGTAAGAGCACTGTGCAGAGCGAGTTGTTTCTTAGCTTCCTAAAGAGCTGGAAGCAAGATGCTGTGGGGCCCAACTCGCCCATTGTTAAGAGGCCTGCACGTTGTGCCTTTCAGCTCTATGGCACTGTTGCACACCTAGAGCAGAGGTTGTACTTCAGCCATATCAGGCCTGCAAAGAAACTGCGTTTCACAGGCCTTTGGAAGAGATGTTCCAGGTAGGCTGTAAGAGCACTATGCAGAGCGAGTTGTTTCTGAGCTTCCCAAATAGGTGGAAGCAAGATGCTTTGGGGCCCAACTCGCCCTTTGGAAAGAAGCCTGCACGTTGCGCCTTTCAGCTCTAGGGCAATGTACCACACCCAGAGCAGAAGTTGTACTTCAGCCAGAAAAGGCCTGCAACGAAACTGCGTTTCACAGGCCTTTGGAAGTGATGTTCCCGATAGGCTGCAAGAGCACCGTGCAGAGCGAGTTGTTTCTGAGCTTCCCAAAGTGCTGGAAGCAAGATGCTGTGGGGCCCAACTCGCCCTTTGGAAAGAAGCCTGCACGATATGCCTTTAAGCTCTAGGGCAATGTAGCACACCCAGACCAGAAGTTGTCCCTTCAGCCAGATGAGGAGTGCAAAGAAACTGCATTTCACAGGCCTTTTTAAGAGATGTTCCCTTTAGGCTGTAAGAGCACTGTGCAGAGCGAGTTGTTTCTTAGCTTCCCAAAGAGATGGAAGCAAGATGCTGTGGGGCCCAACTCGCCCTTTGGAAAGAAGCCTGCACGTTATGCCTTTCAGCTCTAGGGCAATGTAGCACACCTAGAGCAGAGGTTGCAGTTCAGCCATATCAGGCCTGAAAAGAAACTGCGTTTCACAGGCGTTTGGAAGAGATGTTCCTGGTAGGCTGTAAGAGCACTGTGCAGAGCGAGTTGTTTCTGAGCTTCCCAAATAGATGGAAGCAAGATGCTTTGGGGCCCAACTCGCCCTTGGGAATGAAGCCTGCACGTTGTGCCTTTCAGCTCTAGGGCAATGTACCACACCCAGAGCAGAAGTTGTACTTCAGCCAGAAAAGGCCTGCAAAGAAACTGCGTTTCACAGGCCTTTGGAAAAGATGTTCCCGGTAGGCTGTAAGAGCACTGTGCAGAGCGAGTTGTTTCTTTGCTTACCAAAGAGCTGGAAGCAAGATTATGTGGGGCCCAACTCGCCCTTTGTTAAGAGGCCTGTACTTTGTGCCTTTCAGCTCTAGGGCACTGTAGCACACCTAGAGCAGAAGTTGTAATTCAGCCAGATAAGGCCTGCAAAGAAACTGCGTTTCACAGGCCTTTGGAAGAGATGTTCCCGGTAGGCTGTAAGAGCACTGTGTAGTGCGAGTTGTTTCTTAGCTTCCCAAAGAGCTGGAAGGAAGATGCTTTGGGGCCCAACTCGCCCTTTGGAAAGAGCCTGCACGTTGTGCCTTTCAGCTCTATGGCAATGTAGCACACCCAGAGCAGAAGTTCTACTTCAACCAGATCAGGCCTGCAAAGAAACTGCGTTTCACAGGCCTTTGGAAGAGATATACCCGGTAGGCTGTAAGAGCACTGTGCAGAGCGAGTTGTTTCTGAGCTTCCCAAAGAGCTGGAAGCAAGATGCTGTGCTGCCCAACTCTCCCTTTGGACAGAAGCCTGCACGTTGTGCCTTTCAGCTCTGGGGCAATGTAGCACACCCAGAGCAGAAGTTCTGCTTCAGCCACATCAGGCCAGCAAAGAAACTGCGTTTCACAGGCCTTTGAAAGAGATGTTCCCGGTAGGCTGTAAGAGAACTGTGCAGAGCGAGTTGTATCTTAGCTTCCCAAAGAGCTGGAAACAAGATGCTTTGGGGCCCAACTCGCCCTTTGGAAAGAAGCCTGCACGTTGTGCCTTTCAGCTCTAGGGCAATGTACCACACCCAGAGCAGAAGTTGTACTTCAGCCAGATCAGGCCTGCAAAGAAACTGCGTTTCACAGGCCTTTGGAAGAGATGTTCCCGGTATGCTGTAAGAGCACTGTGCAGAGCGAGTTGTTTCTTAGCTTCCCAAAGAGCTGGAAGCAAGATGCCGTGGGGTCCAACTCACCCTTTGGAAAGAAGCCTGCACGTTGTGCCTTTCAGCTCTAGTGCAATGTAGAACACCCAGAGCAGAAGTTGTACTTCAGCCATATCAGGCCTGCAAAGAAACTGTGTTTCACAGGCCTTTGTAAGAGATGTTCCCAGTAGGCTGTAAGAGCACTGTGCAGAGCGAATTGTTTCTTTGCTTCCCAAAGAGTTGGAAGCAAGATTCTGTGGGGCCCAACTTGCCCTTTGTTGAGAGGCCTGCACGTTGTGCCTTTCAGCTCTAGGGCAATGCAGCGCACCCAGAGCAGAAGTTCTACTTCAGCCATATCAGGCCCGCAAAGAAACTGCATTTCACAGGCCTTTGGAAGAGCTGTTGCCAGTAGGCTGTAAGAGCACTGTGCAGAGCGAGTTGTTTCTTAGCTTCCCAAAGAGCTGGAAGCAAGATGCTGTGGTGCCCAACTCGCCCTTTGGAAAGAAGCCTGCACGTTGTGCCTTTCAGCTCTAGGGCAATGTAGCAGACCCAGAGCAGAAGTTCTACTTCCGCCAGATGAGGCCTGCAAAGAAGCTGCGTTTCACAGCCCTTAGAGGAGATGTTCCCGGTAGGCTGTAAGAGCACTGTGCAGAGCGAGTTGTTTCTGAGATTCCCAAAGAGCTGGAAGCAAGAGGCTGTGGGGCCCAACTCACCCTTTGGAAAGAAGCCTGCACGTTGTGCCTTACAGCTCCTGGGCAATGTAGCACACCCAGAGCAGAAGTTCTGCTTCAGCCACATCAGGCCAGCAAAGAAACTGCGTTTCACAGGCCTTTGAAAGAGATGTTCCCGGTAGGCTGTAAGAGAACTGTGCAGAGCGAGTTGTATCTTAGCTTCCCAAAGAGCTGGAAACAAGATGCTTTGGGGCCCAACTCGCCCTTTGGAAAGGAGACAGCACGTTGTGCCTTTCTGCTCTAGGGCAATGTAGCACACCCAGAGCAGAAGTTCTACTTCAGCCAGATCAGTCCTGAAAAGAAACTGCGTTTCACAGGCCTTTGGAAGAGATGTTCCTGGTAGGCTGTAACAGCACTGTGCAGAGCGAGTTGTTTCTTAGCTTCACAAAGAGCTGGAAGCAAGATGCTGTTCGGCCCAACTCGCCCCTTGGGAAGAACACTGCACGTTGTGCCTCTCAGCTCTAGGGCAATGTAGCACACCCAGAGCAGAAGTTCTACCTCTGAAAGATGAGGCCTGCAAAGGAACTGCGTTTCACAGGCCTTTCGAAGAGATGTTCCCGTTAGGCTGTAAGAGCATTGTGCAGAGCGAGTTGTTTCTTAGCTTCCCCAACAGCTGGAAGCAAGATGCTGTGGGGCTCAACTCGCCATTTGTTAAGAAGCCTGCACGTTGTGCCTTTCAGCTCTAGGGCAATGTAGCACACCCAGAGCAGAAGTTCTACTTCAGCCAGATCAGGCCTTCAAAGAAACGGCGTTTCACAGGCCTTTGTAAGAGATGTTCCCGGTTGGCTGTAAGAACACTGTGCAGAGCAACTTGTTTCTTATCTTCCCAAAGAGCTGGGAGCAAGATGCTTTGGGGACCCTCTGCCCCTGTGGAAAGAAGACAGCACTTTGTGCCTTTCAGGTCTAGGGCAATGGAGCACACCCAGAGCAGAAGTTCTACATCAGCCAGATCAGGCCTGCAGAGAAACTTCGCTTCACAGGCCTTTGTAAGTGATGTTCGGGGTAGGCTGTAAGAGCACTGTGCAGACGAGTTGTTTCTTAGCTTCCCAAAGAGATGGAAGCAAGTTGCTTAGGGGCCCATGTGCACCTTTCTAAAGAAGGCAGCACTTTGTGCCTTTCAGCTCTAGGGCAATGTAGCACACCCAGAGCAGAAGTTCTACTTCAGCCACATCAGGCCTGCAAATAAAGTGCGTTTCACAGGCCTTTGTAAGAAATGTTCCCGGTAGGCTGTAAGAGCACTGTGCAGGGCAACATGATTCTTAGCTTCCCAAAGAGCTGGAAGCAAGATGCTTTGGGGTACCTCTGCCCCTATGGAAAGAGGACAGCACGTTGTGCCTTTGAGCTCTAGGGCAATGTAGCACACCGAGAGCAGAAGTTCTACTTGAGCCAGATCAGGCCTGCAAAGAAACTGCGTTTCACAGGCCTTTGTAAGAGATGTTCCCGGTAGGCTGCAAGAGCACTGTGCAGAGCGACTTGTTTCTTAGCTTCCCAAAGAGCTGGAAGCAAGATGATTTGGGGACCCTCTGCCCTGTGGAAAGAAGACAGCACTTTATGACTTTCAGCTATAGGGCAATGTAGCACACCCAGAGCAGAAGTTCTACTTCAGCCAGATGAGGCCTGCAAAGAAACTGCGTTTCACAGGCCTTTGTAAGAGATGTTCCCGGTAGGATGTAAGAGCACTGTGCGGAGCGACTTGTTTCTTAGACTCCCAAAGAGCTGGAAGCTAGATGCTTTGGGGCCCTTCTGCCCATTTGCAAACAAGCCAGCACTTTTTGCCAGGCAGCTCTAGGGCAATGTAGCACACCCAGAGCAGAAGTTCTATTTCAACCAGATCAGGCCTACAAAGAAACTGCGTTTCACAGGCCTTTGTAAGAGATGTTCCCGGTAGGCTGAAAGAGCACTGTGCAGAGCGACTTGTTTCTTAGCTTCACAAAGAGCTGGAAGCAAGATGATTTGGTGCCAATAGGCTCCTTGCAAACAAGCAAGCACTTTGTGGCTTTCAGCACTAGGGCAATGTAGCACACCCAGAGCAGAAGTTCTACTTCAGCCAGATGAGGCCTGCAAAGGAACTGCGTTTCACAGGGCTTTGTAAGAAATGTTCCCGGTAGGCTGTAAGAGCACTGTGCAGAGCGACTTGTTTCTTAGCTTCCCAAAGAGCTGGAAGCAAGACGCTGTGGGGCCCAACTCGCCCTTTGGAAAGAAGCTTGCACGTTGTGCCTTTCAGCTCTAGGGCAATGTAGCACACCCAGAGCAAAAGTTGTACTTCAGCCAGATCAGGCCTGCAAAGAACCTGCATTTCACAGGCCTTTGAAAGAGATGTTCCCGGTAGGCTGTAAGAGTACTGTGCAGAGCGACTTGTTTCTTAGCTTCCCAAACAGCTGGAAGCAAGATGCTTTGGGGACCCTCTGCCCCTGTGGATTGAAGACAGCAGTCTGTTCCTTTCATCACTAGGGCAATGTAGGACAGCCAGAGCAGAAGTTCTACTTCAGCCAGATCAGGCCTGCAAAGAAACTGCGTTTCACAGGCCTTTGGAAGAGATGTTTTCGGTAGGCTGTAAGAGCACTGTGCAGAGCGAGTTGTTTCTTAGCTTCCCAAAGAGCTGGAAGCAAGATGCTGTGGGGCCCAACTCGCCCTTTGGACAGAAGCCTGCACGTTGTGCCTTTCAGCTCTAGGGCACTGTAGCACACCTAGAGCAGAGGTTGTACTTCAGCCATATCAGTCCTGCAAAGAAACTGCATTTCACAGGCCTTTGGAAGAGATGTTCCCGGTCTGCAGTAAGAGAACTGAGCACAGCAAGTTGTTTCTGATCTTCCCAAATAGGTGGAAGCAACATGCTTTGGGGCCCAACTCGCCCTTTGGAAAGAAGCCTGCACGTTGTGCCTTTCAGCTCTAGGGCAATGTAGCACACCCAGAGCAGAAGTTGTACTTCAGCCAGATCAGGCCTGCAAAGAAACTGCGTTTCACAGGCCTTTGTAAGAGATATTCCCGGTAGGCTGTAAGAGCACTGTGCAGAGCGAGTTGTTTCTTAGCTTCCGAAAGAGCTGGAAGCAATATGCTGTGGGTCCCAACTCGCCCTTTGTTAAGAAGCCTGCACGTTGTGCCTTTCAGCTCTAGGGCAATGTAGCACACCCAGAGCAGAAGTTGTACTTCAGCCAGATCAGGCCTTCAAAGAAATTGCGTTTCACAAGACTTTGTAAGAGATCTTCCCAGTAGGCTGTAAGAGCACTGTGCAGAGCGAGTTGTTTCTTAGCTTCCCAAAGACCTGGAAGCAAGATGCTTTGGGGCCCAACTCGCCCTTTGGAAAGAAGCCTGCGCGTTGTGCCTTTCAGCTCTAGGGCAATGTAGCACACCCAGAGCAGAAGTTCTACTTCCGCCAGATGAGGCCTGCAAAGAAACTGCGTTTCACAGCCCTTAGAGGAGATTGCCCCGGTAGGCTGTAAGAGCACAGTGCAGAGCGAGTTGTTTCTTAGCTTCCCAAAGAGCTGGAAGCAAGATGCTGTGCTGCCCAACTCTCCCTTTGGACAGAAGCCTGCACGTTGTGCCTTTCAGCTCTAGGGCAATGTAGCACACCCAGAGCAGAAGTTCTACTTCAGCCAGATGAGGCCTGCAAAGAAACTGCGTTTCACAGGCCTTTCGAAGCGATGTTCCCGGTAGGCTGTAAGAGCACTGTGCAGAGCGAGTTGTTTCTTAGCTTCACAAAGAGCTGGAAGCAAGATGCTGTGGGGCCCAACTCGTCCTTTGAGAAGAAGACTGCACGTTGTGCCTTTCAGCTCTAGGGCAATGTAGCACACCCAGAGCAGAAGTTCTACTTCAGCCAGATCAGGCCTGCAAAGAAACTGCGTTTCACAGGCCTTTGGAAGAGATGTTCCCGGCAGGCTGTAAGAGCATTGTGCAGAGAGAGTTGTTTCTTAGCTTCCCAAATAGCTGGACGCAAGATGCTGTGGGGCCCAACTCGCCCTTTGTTAAGAAGCCTGCACGTTGTGCCTTTCAGCTCTAGGGCAATGTAGCACACCCAGAGCAGAAGTTCTACTTCAGCCAGATCAGGCCTGCAAAGAAACTGCGTTTCACAGGCCTTTGGAAGAGATGTTCCCGGTAGGCTGTAAGAGCACTGTGCAGAGCGAGTTCTTTCTTAGCTTCCCAAAGAGCTGGAAGCAAGATGCTTTGGGGCCCAACTCGCCCTTTAATAAGATTCCTGCACGTTGTGCCTTTCAGCTCTAGGGCAATGTAGCACACCCAGAGCAGAAGTTCTACTTCCGCCAGATGAGGCCTGCAAAGAAGCTGCGTTTCACAGCCCTTAGAGGAGATGTTCCCGGTAGGATGTAAGAGCACTGTGCAGAGCGAGTTGTTTCTTAGCTTCCTAAAGAGCTGGAAGCAAGATGCTGTGGGGCCCAACTCGCCCATTGTTAAGAGGCCTGCACGTTGTGCCTTTCAGCTCTATGGCACTGTTGCACACCTAGAGCAGAGGTTGTACTTCAGCCATATCAGGCCTGCAAAGAAACTGCGTTTCACAGGCCTTTGGAAGAGTGTTCCCGGTAGGCAGTAAGAGCACTGAGCACAGCGAGTTGTTTCTGGGCTTCCCAAATAGGTGGAAGCAAGATGCTTTGGGGCCCAACTCGCCCTTTGGAAAGAAGCCTGCACGATATGCCTTTAAGCTCTAGGGCAATGTAGCACACCCAGACCAGAAGTTGTCCCTTCAGCCAGATGAGGAGTGCAAAGAAACTGCATTTCACAGGCCTTTTTAAGAGATGTTCCCTTTAGGCTGTAAGAGCACTGTGCAGAGCGAGTTGTTTCTTAGCTTCCCAAAGAGCTGGAAGCAAGATGCTGTGGGGCCCAACTCGCCCTTTGTTAAGAGGCCTGCACGTTGTGCCTTTCAGCTCTAGGGCACTGTAGCACACCTAGAGCAGAGGTTGTACTTCAGCCATATCAGGCCTGCAAAGAAACTGCGTTTCACAGGCCTTTGGAAGAGTTTTCCCGGTAGGCAGTAAGAGCACTGAGCACAGCGAGTTGTTTCTGAGCTTCCCAAATAGGTGGAAGCAAGATGCTTTGGGGCCCAACTCGCCCTTTGGAAAGAAGCCTGCACGTTGTGCCTTTTAGCTCCAGGGCAATGTACCACACCCAGAGCAGAAGTTGTACTTCAGCCAGATGAGGCCTGCAAAGAAACTGCGTTTCACAGGCCCTTGGAAGAGATGTTCCCGGTAGGCTGTAAGAGCACTGTGCAGAGCGAGTTGTTTCTTAGCTTCCCAAAGAGCTGGAAGCAAGATGCCATGGGGGCCAACTCGCCCTATGGAAAGAAGCGTGCACGTTGTGCCTTTCAGCTCTGGTGCAATGTAGCACACCCAGAGCAGAAGTTCTACTTCAGCCAGATCTGGCCTGCAAAGAAACTGCGTTTCACAGGCCTTTGGAAGTGATGTTCCCGATAGGCTGCAAGAGCACTGTGCAGAGCGAGTTGTTTCTGAGCTTCCCAAAGAGCTGGAAGCAAGATGCTGTGGGGCCCAACTCGCCCTTTGGAAAGAAGCCTGCACGTTATGCCTTTCAGCTCTAGGGCAATGTAGCACACCCAGAGCAGAAGTTCTACTTCAGCCAGATCAGGCCTGCAAAGAAACTGCGTTTCACAGGCCTTTGGAAGAGATGTTCCCGGTAGGCTGTAAGAGCACTGTGCAGACCGAGTTGTTTCTTAGCTTCCCAAAGAGCTAGAAGCAAGATGCTGTGGGGCCAAACTCGCCCTTTGTTAAGAATCCTGCACGTTGTGCCTTTCAGCTCTAGGGCAATGTAGCAGACCCAGAGCAGAAGTTCTACTTCCGCCAGATGAGGCCTGCAAAGAAGCTGCGTTTCACAGCCCTTAGAGGAGATGTTCCCGGTAGGCTGTAAGAGCACTGTGCAGAGCGAGTTGTTTCTGAGATTCCCAAAGAGCTGGAAGCAAGAGGCTGTGGGGCCCAACTCGCCCATTGTTAAGAGGCCTGCATGTTGTGCCTTTCAGCTCTATGGCACTGTAGCACACCTAGAGCAGAGGTTGCAGTTCAGCCATATCAGGCCTGAAAAGAAACTGCGTTTCACAGGCGTTTGGAAGAGATGTTCCTGGTAGGCTGTAAGAGCACTGTGCAGAGCGAGTTGTTTCTGAGCTTCCCAAATAGATGGAAGCAAGATGCTTTGGGGCCCAACTCGCCCTTGGGAATGAAGCCTGCACGTTGTGCCTTTCAGCTCTAGGGCAATGTACCACACCCAGAGCAGAAGTTGTACTTCAGCCAGAAAAGGCCTGCAAAGAAACTGCGTTTCACAGGCCTTTGGAAAAGATGTTCCCGGTAGGCTGTAAGAGCACTGTGCAGAGCGAGTTGTTTCTTTGCTTCCCAAAGAGCTGGAAGCAAGATTATGTGGGGCCCAACTCGCCCTTTGTTAAGAGGCCTGTACTTTGTGCCTTTCAGCTCTAGGGCACTGTAGCACACCTAGAGCAGAAGTTGTAATTCAGCCAGATAAGGCCTGCAAAGAAACTGCGTTTCACAGGCCTTTGGAAGAGATGTTCCCGGTAGGCTGTAAGAGCACTGTGTAGTGCGAGTTGTTTCTTAGCTTCCCAAAGAGCTGGAAGGAAGATGCTTTGGGGCCCAACTCGCCCTTTGGAAAGAGCCTGCACGTTGTGCCTTTCAGCTCTATGGCAATGTAGCACACCCAGAGCAGAAGTTCTACTTCAACCAGATCAGGCCTGCAAAGAAACTGCGTTTCACAGGCCTTTGGAAGAGATATACCCGGTAGGCTGTAAGAGCACTGTGCAGAGCGAGTTGTTTCTGAGCTTCCCAAAGAGCTGGAAGCAAGATGCTGTGCTGCCCAACTCTCCCTTTGGACAGAAGCCTGCACGTTGTGCCTTTCAGCTCTGGGGCAATGTAGCACACCCAGAGCAGAAGTTCTGCTTCAGCCACATCAGGCCAGCAAAGAAACTGCGTTTCACAGGCCTTTGAAAGAGATGTTCCCGGTAGGCTGTAAGAGAACTGTGCAGAGCGAGTTGTATCTTAGCTTCCCAAAGAGCTGGAAACAAGATGCTTTGGGGCCCAACTCGCCCTTTGGAAAGAAGCCTGCACGTTGTGCCTTTCAGCTCTAGGGCAATGTACCACACCCAGAGCAGAAGTTGTACTTCAGCCAGATCAGGCCTGCAAAGAAACTGCGTTTCACAGGCCTTTGGAAGAGATGTTCCCGGTATGCTGTAAGAGCACTGTGCAGAGCGAGTTGTTTCTTAGCTTCCCAAAGAGCTGGAAGCAAGATGCCGTGGGGTCCAACTCACCCTTTGGAAAGAAGCCTGCACGTTGTGCCTTTCAGCTCTAGTGCAATGTAGAACACCCAGAGCAGAAGTTGTACTTCAGCCATATCAGGCCTGCAAAGAAACTGTGTTTCACAGGCCTTTGTAAGAGATGTTCCCGGTAGGCTGTAAGAGCACTGTGCAGAGCGAATTGTTTCTTTGCTTCCCAAAGAGTTGGAAGCAAGATTCTGTGGGGCCCAACTTGCCCTTTGTTAAGAGGCCTGCACGTTGTGCCTTTCAGCTCTAGGGCAATGCAGCGCACCCAGAGCAGAAGTTCTACTTCAGCCATATCAGGCCCGCAAAGAAACTGCATTTCACAGGCCTTTGGAAGAGCTGTTGCCAGTAGGCTGTAAGAGCACTGTGCAGAGCGAGTTGTTTCTTAGCTTCCCAAAGAGCTGGAAGCAAGATGCTGTGGTGCCCAACTCGCCCTTTGGAAAGAAGCCTGCACGTTGTGCCTTTCAGCTCTAGGGCAATGTAGCAGACCCAGAGCAGAAGTTCTACTTCCGCCAGATGAGGCCTGCAAAGAAGCTGCGTTTCACAGCCCTTAGAGGAGATGTTCCCGGTAGGCTGTAAGAGCACTGTGCAGAGCGAGTTGTTTCTGAGATTCCCAAAGAGCTGGAAGCAAGAGGCTGTGGGGCCCAACTCACCCTTTGGAAAGAAGCCTGCACGTTGTGCCTTACAGCTCCTGGGCAATGTAGCACACCCAGAGCAGAAGTTCTGCTTCAGCCACATCAGGCCAGCAAAGAAACTGCGTTTCACAGGCCTTTGAAAGAGATGTTCCCGGTAGGCTGTAAGAGAACTGTGCAGAGCGAGTTGTATCTTAGCTTCCCAAAGAGCTGGAAACAAGATGCTTTGGGGCCCAACTCGCCCTTTGGAAAGGAGACAGCACGTTGTGCCTTTCTGCTCTAGGGCAATGTAGCACACCCAGAGCAGAAGTTCTACTTCAGCCAGATCAGGCCTGAAAAGAAACTGCGTTTCACAGGCCTTTGGAAGAGATGTTCCTGGTAGGCTGTAACAGCACTGTGCAGAGCGAGTTGTTTCTTAGCTTCACAAAGAGCTGGAAGCAAGATGCTGTTCGGCCCAACTCGCCCCTTGGGAAGAACACTGCACGTTGTGCCTCTCAGCTCTAGGGCAATGTAGCACACCCAGAGCAGAAGTTCTACCTCTGAAAGATGAGGCCTGCAAAGGAACTGCGTTTCACAGGCCTTTCGAAGAGATGTTCCCGGTAGGCTGTAAGAGCATTGTGCAGAGCGAGTTGTTTCTTAGCTTCCCCAACAGCTGGAAGCAAGATGCTGTGGGGCTCAACTCGCCATTTGTTAAGAAGCCTGCACGTTGTGCCTTTCAGCTCTAGGGCAATGTAGCACACCCAGAGCAGAAGTTCTACTTCAGCCAGATCAGGCCTTCAAAGAAACGGCGTTTCACAGGCCTTTGTAAGAGATGTTCCCGGTTGGCTGTAAGAACACTGTGCAGAGCAACTTGTTTCTTATCTTCCCAAAGAGCTGGGAGCAAGATGCTTTGGGGACCCTCTGCCCCTGTGGAAAGAAGACAGCACTTTGTGCCTTTCAGGTCTAGGGCAATGGAGCACACCCAGAGCAGAAGTTCTACATCAGCCAGATCAGGCCTGCAGAGAAACTTCGCTTCACAGGCCTTTGTAAGAGATGTTCGGGGTAGGCTGTAAGAGCACTGTGCAGACGAGTTGTTTCTTAGCTTCCCAAAGAGATGGAAGCAAGTTGCTTAGGGGCCCATGTGCACCTTTCTAAAGAAGGCAGCACTTTGTGCCTTTCAGCTCTAGGGCAATGTAGCACACCCAGAGCAGAAGTTCTACTTCAGCCACATCAGGCCTGCAAATAAAGTGCGTTTCACAGGCCTTTGTAAGAAATGTTCCCGGTAGGCTGTAAGAGCACTGTGCAGGGCAACATGATTCTTAGCTTCCCAAAGAGCTGGAAGCAAGATGCTTTGGGGTACCTCTGCCCCTATGGAAAGAGGACAGCACGTTGTGCCTTTGAGCTCTAGGGCAATGTAGCACACCAAGAGCAGAAGTTCTACTTGAGCCAGATCAGGCCTGCAAAGAAACTGCGTTTCACAGGCCTTTGTAAGAGATGTTCCCGGTAGGCTGCAAGAGCACTGTGCAGAGCGACTTGTTTCTTAGCTTCCCAAAGAGCTGGAAGCAAGATGATTTGGGGACCCTCTGCTCTGTGGAAAGAAGACAGCACTTTATGACTTTCAGCTATAGGGCAATGTAGCACACCCAGAGCAGAAGTTCTACTTCAGCCAGATGAGGCCTGCAAAGAAACTGCGTTTCACAGGCCTTTGTAAGAGATGTTCCCGGTAGGATGTAAGAGCACTGTGCGGAGCGACTTGTTTCTTAGACTCCCAAAGAGCTGGAAGCTAGATGCTTTGGGGCCCTTCTGCCCATTTGCAAACAAGCCAGCACTTTTTGCCAGGCAGCTCTAGGGCAATGTAGCACACCCAGAGCAGAAGTTCTATTTCAACCAGATCAGGCCTACAAAGAAACTGCGTTTCACAGGCCTTTGTAAGAGATGTTCCCGGTAGGCTGAAAGAGCACTGTGCAGAGCGACTTGTTTCTTAGCTTCACAAAGAGCTGGAAGCAAGATGATTTGGTGCCAATAGGCTCCTTGCAAACAAGCAAGCACTTTGTGGCTTTCAGCACTAGGGCAATGTAGCACACCCAGAGCAGAAGTTCTACTTCAGCCAGATGAGGCCTGCAAAGGAACTGCGTTTCACAGGGCTTTGTAAGAAATGTTCCCGGTAGGCTGTAAGAGCACTGTGCAGAGCGACTTGTTTCTTAGCTTCCCAAAGAGCTGGAAGCAAGACGCTGTGGGGCCCAACTCGCCCTTTGGAAAGAAGCTTGCACGTTGTGCCTTTCAGCTCTAGGGCAATGTAGCACACCCAGAGCAAAAGTTGTACTTCAGCCAGATCAGGCCTGCAAAGAACCTGCATTTCACAGGCCTTTGAAAGAGATGTTCCCGGTAGGCTGTAAGAGTACTGTGCAGAGCGACTTGTTTCTTAGCTTCCCAAACAGCTGGAAGCAAGATGCTTTGGGGACCCTCTGCCCCTGTGGATTGAAGACAGCAGTCTGTTCCTTTCATCACTAGGGCAATGTAGGACAGCCAGAGCAGAAGTTCTACTTCAGCCAGATCAGGCCTGCAAAGAAACTGCGTTTCACAGGCCTTTGGAAGAGATGTTCCCGGTAGGCTGTAAGAGCACTGTGCAGAGCGAGTTGTTTCTTAGCTTCCCAAAGAGCTGGAAGCAAGATGCTGTGGGGCCCAACTCGCCCTTTGGACAGAAGCCTGCACGTTGTGCCTTTCAGCTCTAGGGCACTGTAGCACACCTAGAGCAGAGGTTGTACTTCAGCCATATCAGTCCTGCAAAGAAACTGCATTTCACAGGCCTTTGGAAGAGATGTTCCCGGTCTGCAGTAAGAGAACTGAGCACAGCAAGTTGTTTCTGATCTTCCCAAATAGGTGGAAGCAACATGCTTTGGGGCCCAACTCGCCCTTTGGAAAGAAGCCTGCACGTTGTGCCTTTCAGCTCTAGGGCAATGTAGCACACCCAGAGCAGAAGTTGTACTTCAGCCAGATCAGGCCTGCAAAGAAACTGCGTTTCACAGGCCTTTGTAAGAGATATTCCCGGTAGGCTGTAAGAGCACTGTGCAGAGCGAGTTGTTTCTTAGCTTCCGATAGAGCTGGAAGCAAGATGCTTTGGGGCCCAACTCGCCCTATGTACAGAAGCCTGCACGTTGTGCCTTTCAGCTCTAGGGCAATGTAGCACACCAAGACCAGAAGTTGTACCTTCAGCCAGATGAGGAGTGCGAAGAAACTGCATTTCACAGGCCTTTTTAAGAGATGTTCCCTTTAGGCTGTAAGAGCACTGTGCAGAGCGAGTTGTTTCTTATCTTCCCAAAGAGCTGGAAGCAAGATGCTGTGTGGCCCAACTCGCCCTTTGGAAAGAAGCCTGCACGTTGTGCCTTTCAGCTCTAGGGCAATGTAGCACACCCAAAGCAGAAGTTCTACTTCAGCCAGATCACGCCTGCAAAGAAACTGCATTTCACAGGCCTTTGTAAGAGATGTTCCCGGTAGGCTGTAAGAGCACTGTGCAGAGCGAGTTGTTTCTTAGCTTCCCAAAGAGCTGGAAGCAAGATGCTGTGGGGCCCAACTCGCCCTTTGGACAGAAGCCTGCACGTTGTGCCTTTCAGCTCTAGGGCAATGTAGCACACCCAGAGGAGAAGTTGTACTTCAGCCAGATCAGGCCTGCAAAGAAACTGCGTTTCACAGGCCTTTGGAAGAGATGTTCCCGGTAGGCCGTAAGAGCACTGGGCAGAGCGAGTTATTTCTTAGCTTCGCAAAGACCTGGAAGCAAGATGCTTTGGGGCCCAACTCGCCCTTTGGACAGAAGCCTGCACGTTGTGCCTTTCAGCTCTAGGGCAATCTAGCACACCCAGACCAGATGTTGTACTTCAGCCATATCAGGTCTGCAAAGAAACTGCGTTTCACAAGCCTTTGTAAGAGATGTTCCCGGTAGGCTGAAAGAGCACTGTGCAGAGCGAGTTGTTTCTTAGCTTCCCAAAGAGCTGGAAGCAAGATGCTGTGGGGCCCAAATCACCCTTTGGAAAGAAGGCTGCACGTTGTGCCTTTCAGCTCTAGGGCAATTTAGCACACCCAGAGCAGAAGTCGTACTTCAGCCAGATCAGGCCGGCAAAGAAACTGCGTTTCACAGGCCTTTGGAAGAGATGTTCCCGGTAGGCTGTAAGAGCACTGTGCAGAGCGAGTTGTTTCTTAGCTTCCCAAAGAGATGGAAGCAAGATGCTGTGGGGCCCAACTCGCCCTTTGGACAGAAGCCTGCACGTTGTGCCTTTCAGCTCTAGGGCAATGTAGCACACCTAGAGCAGAAGTTGTACTTCAGCAAGATCATACCTGCAACGAAACTGCGTTTCACAGGCCTTTGTAAGTGATGTTCCCGATAGGCTGTAAGAGCACTGTGCATAGCGAGTTGTTTCTTGGCTTCCCAAATAGCTGGAAGCAAGATGCTTTGGGGCCCAACTCGGACTTTGGAAAGAAGCCTGCACATTGTGCCTTTCAGCTCTAGGGCAATGTAGCACACCCAGAGCAGAAGTTGTACTTCAGCCAGATGAGGCTTGCAAAGAAACTGCGTTTCACAGGCCTTTGGAAGAGATGTTCCCGGTAGGCTGTAAGAGCACTGTGCAGAGCGAGTTGTCTCTTAGCTTCCCAAGAGCTGGAAGCAAGATGCTGTGGGGCCCAACTCGCCCTTTGGAAAGAAGCCTGCACGTTGTGCCTTTCAGCTCTAGGGCAATGTAGCACACCCAGAGCTGAAGTTCTACTTCAGCCACATCAGGCCTGCAAAGAAACTGCGTTTCTCAGGCCTTTGGAAGAGATGTTCCCGGCAGGCTGTAAGAGCATTGGCCAGAGAGAGTTGTTTCTTAGCTTCCCAAATAGCTGGGCGCAAGATGCTGTGGGGCCCAACTCGCCCTTTGTTAAGAAGCCTGCACGTTGTGCCTTTCAGCTCTAGGGCAATGTAGCACACCCAGAGCTGAAGTTCTACTTCAGCCAGATCAGGCCTGCAAAGAAACTGCATTTCACAGGCCTTTGGAAGAGCTGTTCCCAGTAGGCTGTAAGAGCACTGTGCAGAGCGAGTTGTTTCTTAGCTTCCCAAAGAGCTGGAAGCAAGATTCTGTGGTGCCCAACTCGCCCTTTGGAAAGAAGCCTGCACGTTGTGCCTTTCAGCTCTAGGGCAATGTAGCACACCCAGTGCAGAAGTTGTACTTCAGCCAGATCAGGCCTGCAAAGAAACTGCGTTTCACAGGCCTTTGGAAGTGATGTTCCCAGTAGGCTGTAAGAGCACTCTGCAGAGCGAGTTGTTTCTTAGCTTCCCAAAGACCTGGAAGCAAGATCCTGTGCTGCCCAACTCTCGCTTTGGACAGAAGCCTGCACGTTGTGCCTTTCAGCTCGAGGGCAATGTAGCACACCCAGAGCAGAAGTTCTACTTCCGCCAGATGAGGCCTGCAAAGAAGCTGCATTTCACACCCCTTAGAGGAGATGTTCCCGGTAGGATGTAAGAGCACTGTGCAGAGCGAGTTGTTTCTTAGCTTCCCAAAGAGATGGAAGCAAGATGCTGTGGAGACCAACTCGCCCTTTGTTAAGAAGCCTGCACGTTGTGCCTTTCAGCTCTAGGGCAATGTAGCACACCCAGAGCAGAAGTTGTACTTTAGCCAGATCAGGCCTGCAAAGAAACTGCGTTTCACAGGCCTTTGGAAGAGATGTTCTCGGTAGGCTGTAAGAGCACTGTGCAGAGCGAGTTGTTTCTTAGCTTCCCAAAGAGCTGGAAGCAAGATGCTGTGGGGCCCAACTCGCCCTTTGGACAGAAGCCTGCACGTTGTGCCTTTCAGCTCTAGGGCACTGTAGCACACCTAGAGCAGAGGTTGTACTTCAGCCATATCAGTCCTGCAAAGAAACTGCATTTCACAGGCCTTTGGAAGAGATGTTCCCGGTCTGCAGTAAGAGAACTGAGCACAGCAAGTTGTTTCTGATCTTCCCAAATAGGTGGAAGCAACATGCTTTGGGGCCCAACTCGCCCTTTGGAAAGAAGCCTGCACGTTGTGCCTTTCAGCTCTAGGGCAATGTAGCACACCCAGAGCAGAAGTTGTACTTCAGCCAGATCAGGCCTGCAAAGAAACTGCGTTTCACAGGCCTTTGTAAGAGATATTCCCGGTAGGCTGTAAGAGCACTGTGCAGAGCGAGTTGTTTCTTAGCTTCCCAAAGAGCTGGAATCAAGATGCTTTGGGGCCCAACTCGCCCTATGTACAGAAGCCTGCACGTTGTGCCTTTCAGCTCTAGGGCAATGTAGCACACCAAGACCAGAAGTTGTACCTTCAGCCAGATGAGGATTGCGATGAAACTGCATTTCACAGGCCTTTTTAAGAGATGTTCCCTTTAGGCTGTAAGAGCACTGTGCAGAGCGAGTTGTTTCTTAGCTTCCCAAAGAGCTGGAAGCAAGATGCTGTGGGGCCCAACTCGCCCTTTGGAAAGAAGCCTGCACGTTGTGCCTTTCAGCTCTAGGGCAATGTAGCACACCCAAAGCAGAAGTTCTACTTCAGCCAGATCACGCCTGCAAAGAAACTGCATTTCACAGGCCTTTGTAAGAGATGTTCCCGGTAGGCTGTAAGAGCACTGTGCAGAGCGAGTTGTTTCTTAGCTTCCCAAAGAGCTGGAAGCAAGATGCTGTGGGGCCCAACTCGCCCTTTGGACAGAAGCCTGCACGTTGTGCCTTTCAGCTCTAGGGCAATGTAGCACACCCAGACAAGAAGTTGTACTTCAGCCATATCAGGTCTGCAAAGAAACTGCGTTTCACAAGCCTTTGTAAGAGATGTTCCCGGTAGGCTGTAAGAGCACTGTGCAGAGCGAGTTGTTTCATAGCTTCCCAAAGAGCTGGAAGCAAGATGCTGTGGGGCCCAAATCACCCTTTGGAAAGAAGCCTGCACGTTGTGCCTTTCAGCTCTAGGGCAATGTAGCACACCCAGAGCAGAAGATGTACTTCAACCAGATAAGGCCGGCAAAGAAACTGCGTTTCACAGGCCTTTGGAAGAGATGTTCCCGGTAGGCTGTAAGAGCACTGTGCAGAGCGAGTTGTTTCTTAGCTTCCCAAAGAGCTGGAAGCAAGATGCTTTCGGGCCCAACTCGCCCTTTGGAAAGAAGCCTGCACGTTGTGCCTTTCAGCTCTAGGGCAATGTAGCACACCCAGAGCAGAAGTTCTAATTCTGCCAGATGAGGCCTGCAAAGAAACTGCGTTTCACAGCCCTTAGAGGAGATGTCCCGGTAGGCTGTAAGAGCACTGTGCAGAGCGAGTTGTTTCTTAGCTTCCCAAAGAGCTGGAAGCAAGATGCTGTGGGGCCCAACTCGCCCTTTGGAAAGAAGCCTGCACGTTGTGCCTTTCAGCTCTAGGGCAATGTAGCACACCCAGAGCAGAAGTTGTACTTCAGCCAGATTAGGCTTGCAACGAAAGTGCGTTTCACAGGCCTTTGTAAGTGATGTTCCCGATAGGCTGTAAGAGCACTGTGCAGAGCGAGTTGTTTCTTGGCTTCCCAAATAGCTGGAAGCAAGATGCTTTGGGGCCCAACTCGCACTTTGGAAAGAAGCCTGCACATTGTGCCTTTCAGCTCTAGGGCAATGTAGCACACCCAGACCAGAAGTTGTACTTCAGCCAGATGAGGCTTGCAAAGAAACTGCGTTTCTCAGGCCTTTGGAAGAGATGTTCCCGGTAGGCAGTAAGAGCACTGAGCACAGCGAGTTGTTTCTGATCTTCCCAAATAGGGGGAAGCAAGATGCTTTGGGGCCCAACTCGCCCTTTGGAAAGAAGCCTGCACGTTGTGCCTTTCAGCTCTAGGGCAATGTACCACACCCAGAGCAGAAGTTGTACTTCAGCCAGATCAGGCCTGCAAAGAAACTGCGTTTCACAGGCCTTTGGAAGAGATGTTCCCGGTAGGCTGTAAGAGCACTGTGCAGAGCGAGTTGTTTCTTAGCTTCCCAAAGAGCTGGAAGCAAGATGCCGTGGGACCCAACTCGCCCTTTGGAAAGAAGCCTGCACGTTGTGCCTTTCAGCTCTAGGGCAATGTAGCACACCCAGAGCAGAAGTTCTACTTCAGCCAGATCTGGCCTGCAAAGAAACTGCGTTTCACAGGCCTTTGGAAGAGATGTTCCCGGTAGGCTGTAAGAGCACTGTGCAGAGCGAGTTGTTTCTTAGCTTCCCAAAGAGCTGGAAGCAAGATGCTGTGGGGCCCAACTCGCACTTTGGAAAGAAGCCTGCACGTTGTGCCTTTCAGCTCTAGGGCAATGTAGCACACCCAGAGCAGAAGTTCTACTTCAGCCAGATCAGGCCTGCAAAGAAACTGCGTTTCACAGGCCTTTGGAAGAGATGTTCCCGGTAGGCTGTAAGAGCACTGTGCAGACCGAGTTGTTTCTTAGCTTCCCAAAGAGCTAGAAGCAAGATGCTGTGGGGCCAAACTCGCCCTTTGTTAAGAATCCTGCACGTTGTGCCTTTCAGCTCTAGGGCAATGTAGCAGACCCAGAGCAGAAGTTCTACTTCCGCCAGATGAGGCCTGCAAAGAAGCTGCGTTTCACAGCCCTTAGAGGAGATGTTCCCGGTAGGCTGTAAGAGCACTGTGCAGAGCGAGTTGTTTCTTAGCTTCCCAAAGAGATGGAAGCAAGATGCTGTGGGGCACAACTCGCCCTTTGTTAAGAAGCCTGCACGTTGTGCCTTTCAGCTCTAGGGCAATGTAGCACACCCAGAGCAGAAGTTGTACTTTAGCCAGATCAGGCCTGCAAAGAAACTGCGTTTCACAGGCCTTTGGAAGAGATGTTCCCGGTAGGCTGTAAGAGCACTGTGCAGAGCGAGTTGTTTCTTAGCTTCCCAAAGAGCTGGAAGCAAGAAGCTGTGGGGCCCAACTCGCCCTTTGGACAGAAGCCTGCACGTTGTGCCTTTCAGCTCTAGGGCACTGTAGCACACCTAGAGCAGAGGTTGTACTTCAGCCATATCAGTCCTGCAAAGAAACTGCATTTCACAGGCCTTTGGAAGAGATGTTCCCGGTCTGCAGTAAGAGAACTGAGCACAGCAAGTTGTTTCTGATCTTCCCAAATAGGTGGAAGCAACATGCTTTGGGGCCCAACTCGCCCTTTGGAAAGAAGCCTGCACGTTGTGCCTTTCAGCTCTAGGGCAATGTAGCACACCCAGAGCAGAAGTTGTACTTCAGCCAGATCAGGCCTGCAAAGAAACTGCGTTTCACAGGCCTTTGTAAGAGATATTCCCGGTAGGCTGTAAGAGCACTGTGCAGAGCGAGTTGTTTCTTAGCTTCCGATAGAGCTGGAAGCAAGATGCTTTGGGGCCCAACTCGCCCTATGTACAGAAGCCTGCACGTTGTGCCTTTCAGCTCTAGGGCAATGTAGCACACCAAGACCAGAAGTTGTACCTTCAGCCAGATGAGGAGTGCGAAGAAACTGCATTTCACAGGCCTTTTTAAGAGATGTTCCCTTTAGGCTGTAAGAGCACTGTGCAGAGCGAGTTGTTTCTTATCTTCCCAAAGAGCTGGAAGCAAGATGCTGTGTGGCCCAACTCGCCCTTTGGAAAGAAGCCTGCACGTTGTGCCTTTCAGCTCTAGGGCAATGTAGCACACCCAAAGCAGAAGTTCTACTTCAGCCAGATCACGCCTGCAAAGAAACTGCATTTCACAGGCCTTTGTAAGAGATGTTCCCGGTAGGCTGTAAGAGCACTGTGCAGAGCGAGTTGTTTCTTAGCTTCCCAAAGAGCTGGAAGCAAGATGCTGTGGGGCCCAACTCGCCCTTTGGACAGAAGCCTGCACGTTGTGCCTTTCAGCTCTAGGGCAATGTAGCACACCCAGAGGAGAAGTTGTACTTCAGCCAGATCAGGCCTGCAAAGAAACTGCGTTTCACAGGCCTTTGGAAGAGATGTTCCCGGTAGGCCGTAAGAGCACTGGGCAGAGCGAGTTATTTCTTAGCTTCGCAAAGACCTGGAAGCAAGATGCTTTGGGGCCCAACTCGCCCTTTGGACAGAAGCCTGCACGTTGTGCCTTTCAGCTCTAGGGCAATCTAGCACACCCAGACCAGATGTTGTACTTCAGCCATATCAGGTCTGCAAAGAAACTGCGTTTCACAAGCCTTTGTAAGAGATGTTCCCGGTAGGCTGAAAGAGCACTGTGCAGAGCGAGTTGTTTCTTAGCTTCCCAAAGAGCTGGAAGCAAGATGCTGTGGGGCCCAAATCACCCTTTGGAAAGAAGGCTGCACGTTGTGCCTTTCAGCTCTAGGGCAATTTAGCACACCCAGAGCAGAAGTCGTACTTCAGCCAGATCAGGCCGGCAAAGAAACTGCGTTTCACAGGCCTTTGGAAGAGATGTTCCCGGTAGGCTGTAAGAGCACTGTGCAGAGCGAGTTGTTTCTTAGCTTCCCAAAGAGATGGAAGCAAGGTGCTGTGGGGCCCAACTCGCCCTTTGGACAGAAGCCTGCACGTTGTGCCTTTCAGCTCTAGGGCAATGTAGCACACCTAGAGCAGAAGTTGTACTTCAGCAAGATCATACCTGCAACGAAACTGCGTTTCACAGGCCTTTGTAAGTGATGTTCCCGATAGGCTGTAAGAGCACTGTGCATAGCGAGTTGTTTCTTGGCTTCCCAAATAGCTGGAAGCAAGATGCTTTGGGGCCCAACTCGGACTTTGGAAAGAAGCCTGCACATTGTGCCTTTCAGCTCTAGGGCAATGTAGCACACCCAGAGCAGAAGTTGTACTTCAGCCAGATGAGGCTTGCAAAGAAACTGCGTTTCACAGGCCTTTGGAAGAGATGTTCCCGGTAGGCTGTAAGAGCACTGTGCAGAGCGAGTTGTCTCTTAGCTTCCCAAGAGCTGGAAGCAAGATGCTGTGGGGCCCAACTCGCCCTTTGGAAAGAAGCCTGCACGTTGTGCCTTTCAGCTCTAGGGCAATGTAGCACACCAAGACCAGAAGTTGTACCTTCAGCCAGATGAGGATTGCGATGAAACTGCATTTCACAGGCCTTTTTAAGAGATGTTCCCTTTAGGCTGTAAGAGCACTGTGCAGAGCGAGTTGTTTCTTAGCTTCCCAAAGAGCTGGAAGCAAGATGCTGTGGGGCCCAACTCGCCCTTTGGAAAGAAGCCTGCACGTTGTGCCTTTCAGCTCTAGGGCAATGTAGCACACCCAAAGCAGAAGTTCTACTTCAGCCAGATCACGCCTGCAAAGAAACTGCATTTCACAGACCTTTGTAAGAGATGTTCCCGGTAGGCTGTAAGAGCACTGTGCAGAGCGAGTTGTTTCTTAGCTTCCCAAAGAGCTGGAAGCAAGATGCTGTGGGGCCCAACTCGCCCTTTGGACAGAAGCCTGCACGTTGTGCCTTTCAGCTCTATGGCAATGTAGCACACCCAGACAAGAAGTTGTACTTCAGCCATATCAGGTCTGCAAAGAAACTGCGTTTCACAAGCCTTTGTAAGAGATGTTCCCGGTAGGCTGTAAGAGCACTGTGCAGAGCGAGTTGTTTCATAGCTTCCCAAAGAGCTGGAAGCAAGATGCTGTGGGGCCCAAATCACCCTTTGGAAAGAAGCCTGCACGTTGTGCCTTTCAGCTCTAGGGCAATGTAGCACACCCAGAGCAGAAGATGTACTTCAACCAGATAAGGCCGGCAAAGAAACTGCGTTTCACAGGCCTTTGGAAGAGATGTTCCCGGTAGGCTGTAAGAGCACTGTGCAGAGCGAGTTGTTTCTTAGCTTCCCAAAGAGCTGGAAGCAAGATGCTTTGGGGCCCAACTCGCCCTTTGGAAAGAAGCCTGCACGTTGTGCCTTTCAGCTCTAGGGCAATGTAGCACACCCAGAGCAGAAGTTCTAATTCTGCCAGATGAGGCCTGCAAAGAAACTGCGTTTCACAGCCCTTAGAGGAGATGTCCCGGTAGGCTGTAAGAGCACTGTGCAGAGCGAGTTGTTTCTTAGCTTCCCAAAGAGCTGGAAGCAAGATGCTGTGGGGCCCAACTCGCCCTTTGGAAAGAAGCCTGCACGTTGTGCCTTTCAGCTCTAGGGCAATGTAGCACACCCAGAGCAGAAGTTGTACTTCAGCCAGATTAGGCTTGCAACGAAAGTGCGTTTCACAGGCCTTTGTAAGTGATGTTCCCGATAGGCTGTAAGAGCACTGTGCAGAGCGAGTTGTTTCTTGGCTTCCCAAATAGCTGGAAGCAAGATGCTTTGGGGCCCAACTCGCACTTTGGAAAGAAGCCTGCACATTGTGCCTTTCAGCTCTAGGGCAATGTAGCACACCCAGACCAGAAGTTGTACTTCAGCCAGATGAGGCTTGCAAAGAAACTGCGTTTCTCAGGCCTTTGGAAGAGATGTTCCCGGTAGGCAGTAAGAGCACTGAGCACAGCGAGTTGTTTCTGATCTTCCCAAATAGGGGGAAGCAAGATGCTTTGGGGCCCAACTCGCCCTTTGGAAAGAAGCCTGCACGTTGTGCCTTTCAGCTCTAGGGCAATGTACCACACCCAGAGCAGAAGTTGTACTTCAGCCAGATCAGGCCTGCAAAGAAACTGCGTTTCACAGGCCTTTGGAAGAGATGTTCCCGGTAGGCTGTAAGAGCACTGTGCAGAGCGAGTTGTTTCTTAGCTTCCCAAAGAGCTGGAAGCAAGATGCCGTGGGACCCAACTCGCCCTTTGGAAAGAAGCCTGCACGTTGTGCCTTTCAGCTCTAGGGCAATGTAGCACACCCAGAGCAGAAGTTCTACTTCAGCCAGATCTGGCCTGCAAAGAAACTGCGTTTCACAGGCCTTTGGAAGAGATGTTCCCGGTAGGCTGTAAGAGCACTGTGCAGAGCGAGTTGTTTCTTAGCTTCCCAAAGAGCTGGAAGCAAGATGCTGTGGGGCCCAACTCCCACTTTGGAAAGAAGCCTGCACGTTGTGCCTTTCAGCTCTAGGGCAATGTAGCACACCCAGAGCAGAAGTTCTACTTCAGCCAGATCAGGCCTGCAAAGAAACTGCGTTTCACAGGCCTTTGGAAGAGATGTTCCCGGTAGGCTGTAAGAGCACTGTGCAGACCGAGTTGTTTCTTAGCTTCCCAAAGAGCTAGAAGCAAGATGCTGTGGGGCCAAACTCGCCCTTTGTTAAGAATCCTGCACGTTGTGCCTTTCAGCTCTAGGGCAATGTAGCAGACCCAGAGCAGAAGTTCTACTTCCGCCAGATGAGGCCTGCAAAGAAGCTGCGTTTCACAGCCCTTAGAGGAGATGTTCCCGGTAGGCTGTAAGAGCACTGTGCAGAGCGAGTTGTTTCTTAGCTTCCCAAAGAGATGGAAGCAAGATGCTGTGGGGCACAACTCGCCCTTTGTTAAGAAGCCTGCACGTTGTGCCTTTCAGCTCTAGGGCAATGTAGCACACCCAGAGCAGAAGTTGTACTTTAGCCAGATCAGGCCTGCAAAGAAACTGCGTTTCACAGGCCTTTGGAAGAGATGTTCCCGGTAGGCTGTAAGAGCACTGTGCAGAGCGAGTTGTTTCTTAGCTTCCCAAAGAGCTGGAAGCAAGATGCTGTTGGGCCCAACTCGCCCTTTGGACAGAAGCCTGCACGTTGTGCCTTTCAGCTCTAGGGCACTGTAGCACACCTAGAGCAGAGGTTGTACTTCAGCCATATCAGTCCTGCAAATAAACTGCATTTCACAGGCCTTTGGAAGAGATGTTCCCGGTAGGCAGTAAGAGAACTGAGCACAGCGAGTTGTTTCTGATCTTCACAAATAGGTGGAAGCAAGATGCTTTGGGGCCCAACTCGCCCTTTGGAAAGAAGCCTGCACGTTGTGCCTTTCAGCTCTAGGGCAATGTAGCACACCCAGAGCAGAAGTTGTACTTCAGCCAGATCAGGCCTGCAAAGAAACTGTGTTTCACAGGCCTTTGTAAGAGATATTCCCGGTAGGCTGTAAGAGCATTGTGCAGAGCGAGTTGTTTCTTAGCTTCCCAAAGAGCTGGAAGCAAGATGCATTGGGGCCCAACTCGCCCTATGTACAGAAGCCTGCACGTTGTGCCTTTCAGCTCTAGGGCAATGTAGCACACCAAGACCAGAAGTTGTACCTTCAGCCAGATGAGGAGTGCGAAGAAACTGCATTTCACAGGCCTTTGTAAGAGATGTTCCCGGTAGGCTGTAAGAGCACTGTGCAGAGCGAGTTGTTTCTTAGCTTCCCAAAGAGCTGGAAGCAAGATGCTTTGGGGCCCAACTCGCCCTTTGGACAGAAGCCTACACCTTGTGCCTTTCAGCTCTAGGGCAATGTACCACACCCAGACCACAAGTTGTACTTCAGCCATATCAGGTCTGCAAAGAAACTGCGTTTCACAAGCCTTTGTAAGAGATGTTCCCGGTAGGCTGTAAGAGCACTGTGCAGAGCGAGTTGTTTCATAGCTTCCCAAAGAGCTGGAAGCAAGATGCTGTGGGGCCCAAATCACCCTTTGGAAAGAAGCCTGCAAGTTGTGCCTTTCAGCTCTAGGGCAATGTAGCACACCCAGAGCAGAAGATGTACTTCAACCAGATAAGGCCGGCAAAGAAACTGCGTTTCACAGGCCTTTGGAAGAGATGTTCCCGGTAGGATGTAAGAGCACTGTGCAGAGCGAGTTGTTTCTTAGCTTCCCAAAGAGCTGGAAGCAAGATGCTTTGGGGCCCAACTCGCCCTTTGGAAAGAAGCCTGCACGTTGTGCCTTTCAGCTCTAGGGCAATGTAGCACACCCAGAGCAGAAGCTCTAATTCCGCCAGATGAGGCCTGCAAAGAAACTGCGTTTCACAGCCCTTAGAGGAGATGTTCCCGGTAGGCTGTAAGAGCACTGTGCAGAGCGAGTTGTTTCTTAGCTTCCCAAAGAGCTGGAAGCAAGATGCTGTGGGGCCCAACTCGCCCTTTGGAAAGAAGCCTGCACGTTGTGCCTTTCAGCTCTAGGGCAATGTAGCACACCCAGAGCAGAAGTTGTACTTCAGCCAGATCAGGCCTGCAAAGAAACTGTGTTTCACATGCCTTTGGAAGAGATGTTCCCGGTAGGCTGTAAGAGCACTGTGCAGAGCGAGTTGTTTCTTAGCTTCCCAAAGAGCTGGAAGCAAGATGCTGTGGGGCCCAACTCCCCCTTTGTTAAGAGGCCTGCACGTTGTGCCTTTCAGCTCTAGGGCAATGTAGCACACCTAGAGCAGAGGTTTTACTTCAGCCATATCAGGCCTGCAAAGAAACTGTGTTTCACAGGCCCTTGGAAGAGATGTTCACGGTAGGCTGTAAGAGCGCTGTGCAGAGCGAGTTGTATCTTAGCTTCCCAAAGACCTGGAAGCAAGATTCTGTGGGGCCCGACGCCCTTTGTTAAGAAGCCTTCACGTTGTGCATTTCACCTCTAGGGCAATGTAGCGCACCAAGAGCAGAAGTTCTACTTCAGCCAGATCAGGCCTGCAAAGAAACTGCGTTTCACAGGCCTTTGTACGAGATGTTCCCGGTAGGCTGTAAGAGCACTGTGCAGAGCGAGTTGTTTCTTAGCTTCCCAAAGAGCTGGAAGCAAGATGCTGTGTTGCCCAACTCGCCCTTTGGAAAGAAGCCTGCACGTTGTGCCTTTCAGCTCTAGGGCAATGTAGCACACCCAGAGCAGAAGTTCTACTTCAGCCAGCCATCAGGCCTGTAAAGAAACTGCGTTTCAAAGGCCTTTGTAAGAGATGTTCCCGGTAGGCCGTAAGAGCACTGTGCAGAGCGAGTTGTTTCTTAGCTTGCCAAAGAGCTGGAAGCAAGATGCTGTGGGGCCCAACTCGCCCTTTGGAAAGAAGCCTACACATTGTGCCTTTCAGCTCTAGGGCAATGTAGCACACCCAGAGCAGATGTTCTACTTCAGCCAGATCAGGCCTGCAAAGAAACTGCGTTTCACAGGCCTTTGGAAGAGATGTTCCCTGTAGGCTGCAGCATCACTGTGCACAGCAAGTTGTTTCTTAGCTTCCCAAAGAGCTGGAAGCAAGATGCTGTGGGGCCCAACTCGCCCTTTGGAAGGAAGCCTGCACGTTGTGCCTTTCAGCTCTAGGGCAATGTAGCACACCCAGAGCAGAAGTTCTACTTCAGCCAGATCAGGCCTGCAAAGAAACTGCGTTTCCCAGGCCTTTGGAAGAGATGTTCCCGGTAGGCTGTAAGAGCACTGTGCAGAGCGAGTTGTTTCTTAGCTTCCCAAAGAGCTGGAAGCAAGATGCTGTGGGGCCCAACTCGCCCTTTGTTAAGAGGCCTGCACGTTGTGCCTTTCAGCTCTAGGGCAATGTAGCACACCTAGAGCAGAGGTTTTACTTCAGCCATATCAGGCCTGCAAAGAAACTGTGTCTCACAGGCCCTTGGAAGAGATGTTCACGGTAGGCTGTAAGAGCGCTGTGCAGAGCTAGTTGTATCTTAGCTTCCCAAAGACCTGAAAGCAAGATTCTGTGGGGCCCGACTCGCCCTTTGTTAAGAAGCCTTCACGTTGTGCATTTCACCTCTAGGGCAATGTAGCGCACCAAGAGCAGAAGTTCTACTTCAGCCAGATCAGGCCTGCAAAGAAACTGCGTTTCACAGGCCTTTGTACGAGATGTTCCCGGTAGGCTGTAAGAGCACTGTGCAGAGCGAGTTGTTTCTTAGCTTCCCAAAGAGCTGAAAGCAAGATGCTGTGTTGCCCAACTCGCCCTTTGGAAAGAAGCCTGCACGTTGTGCCTTTCAGCTCTAGGGCAATGTAGCACACCCAGAGCAGAAGTTCTACTTCAGCCAGCCATCAGGCCTGTAAAGAAACTGCGTTTCAAAGGCCTTTGTAAGAGATGTTCCCGGTAGGCCGTAAGAGCACTGTGCAGAGCCAGTTGTTTCTTAGCTTGCCAAAGAGCTGGAAGCAAGATGCTGTGGGGCCCAACTCGCCCTTTGGAAAGAAGCCTACACATTGTGCCTTTCAGCTCTAGGGCAATGTAGCACACCCAGAGCAGATGTTCTACTTCAGCCAGATCAGGCCTGCAAAGAAACTGCGTTTCACAGGCCTTTGGAAGAGATGTTCCCTGTAGGCTGTAGCATCACTGTGCACAGCAAGTTGTTTCTTAGCTTCCCAAAGAGCTGGAAGCAAGATGCTGTGGGGCCCAACTCGCCCTTTGGAAGGAAGCCTGCACGTTGTGCCTTTCAGCTCTAGGTCAATGTAGCACACCCAGAGCAGAAGTTCTACTTCAGCCAGATCAGGCCTGCAAAGAAACTGCGTTTCACAGGCCTTTGTAAGAGATGTTCCCGGTAGGCTGTAAGAGCACTGTGCAGAGCGAGTTGTTTCTTAGCTTCCCAAAGAGCTGGAAGCAAGATGCTGTGGGCCCCAACTCACCATTTGGAAAGAAGACTGCACGTTGTGCCTTTCAGCTCTAGGGCAATGTAGCAAACCCAGAGCAGAAGTTCTACTTCAGCCAGATCAGGCCTGCAAAGAAACTGCGTTTCACAGGCCTTTGGAAGAGATGTTCCCGGTAGGCTGTAAGAGCATTGTGCAGAGCGAGTTGTTTCTTAGCTTCCCGAAGAGCTGGAAGCAAGGTGCTGTGGGGCCCAACTCGCCCTTTGTTAAGAAGCCTGCACGTTGTGCCTTTCAGCTCTAGGGCAATGTAGCACACCCAGAGCAGAAGTTCTACTTCAGCCAGATCAGGCCTGCAAAGAAACTGCGTTTCACAGGCCCTTGGAAGAGATGTTCACGGTAGGCTGTAAGAGCACTGTGCAGAGCGAGTTGTTTCTTAGCTTCCCAAAGACCTGGAAGCAAGATTCTGTGGGGCCCGACTCGCACTTTGTTAAGAAGCCTTCACGTTGTGCCTTTCACCTCTAGGGCAATGTAGCGCACCCAGAGCAGAAGTTCTACTTCAGCCAGATCAGGCCTGCAAAGAAACTGCGTTTCACAGGCCTTTGTAAGTGATGTTCCCGATAGGCTGTAAGAGCACTGTGCATAGCGAGTTGTTTCTTGGCTTCCAAAAGAGCTGGAAGCAAGATGCTTTGGGGCCCAACTCACACTTTGGAAAGAAGCCCGCACATTGTGCCTTTCAGCTCTAGGGCAATGTAGAACACCCAGAGCAGAAGTTGTACTTCAGCCAGATGAGGCTTGCAAAGAAACTGCGTTTCACAGGCCTTTGGAAGAGATGTTCCTGGTAGGCTGTAAGAGCACTGTGCAGAGCGAGTTGTTTCTTAGCTTCCCAAAGAGCTGGAAGCAAAATGCTGTGGGGCCCAATTCGCCCTTTGGAAAGAAGCCTGCACGTTGTGCCTTTCAGCTCTAGGTCAATGTAGCACACCCAGAGCAGAAGTTCTACTTCAGCCAGATCAGGCCTGCAAAGAAACTGCGTTTCACAGGCCTTTGGAAGAGATGTTCCCGCTAGGCTGTAAGAGCATTGTGCAGAGCGAGTTGTTTCTTAGCTTCCCGAAGAGCTGGAAGCAAGGTGCTGTGGGGCCCAACTCGCCCTTTGTTAAGAAGCCTGCACGTTGTGCCTTTCAGCTCTAGGGCAATGTAGCACACCAAGACCAGAAGTTGTACCTTCAGCCAGATGAGGATTGCGAAGAAACTGCATTTCACAGGCCTTTTTAAGACATGTTCCCTTTAGGCTGTAAGAGCACTGTGCAGAGCGAGTTGTTTCTTAGCTTCCCAAAGAGCTGGAAGCAAGATGCTGTGGGGCCCAACTCGCCCTTTGGAAAGAAGCCTGCACGTTGTGCCTTTCAGCTCTAGGGCAATGTAGCACACCCAGAGCAGAAGTTGTACTTCAGCCAGATGAGGCTTGCAAAGAAACTGCGTTTCTCAGGCCTTTGGAAGAGATGTTCCCGGTAGGCAGTAAGAGCACTGAGCACAGCGAGTTGTTTCTGATCTTCCCAAATAGGGGGAAGCAAGATGCTTTGGGGCCCAACTCGCCCTTTGGAAAGAAGCCTGCACGTTGTGCCTTTCAGCTCTAGGGCAATGTACCACACCCAGAGCAGAAGTTGTACTTCAGCCAGATCAGGCCTGCAAAGAAACTGCGTTTCACAGGCCTTTGGAAGAGATGTTCCCGGTAGGCTGTAAGAGCACTGTGCAGAGCGAGTTGTTTCTTAGCTTCCCAAAGAGCTGGAAGCAAGATGCCGTGGGACCCAACTCGCCCTTTGGAAAGAAGCCTGCACGTTGTGCCTTTCAGCTCTAGGGCAATGTAGCACACCCAGAGCAGAAGTTCTACTTCAGCCAGATCTGGCCTGCAAAGAAACTGCGTTTCACAGGCCTTTGGAAGAGATGTTCCCGGTAGGCTGTAAGAGCACTGTGCAGAGCGAGTTGTTTCTTAGCTTCCCAAAGAGCTGGAAGCAAGATGCTGTGGGGCCCAACTCGCACTTTGGAAAGAAGCCTGCACGTTGTGCCTTTCAGCTCTAGGGCAATGTAGCACACCCAGAGCAGAAGTTCTACTTCAGCCAGATCAGGCCTGCAAAGAAACTGCGTTTCACAGGCCTTTGGAAGAGATGTTCCCGGTAGGCTGTAAGAGCACTGTGCAGACCGAGTTGTTTCTTAGCTTCCCAAAGAGCTAGAAGCAAGATGCTGTGGGGCCAAACTCGCCCTTTGTTAAGAATCCTGCACGTTGTGCCTTTCAGCTCTAGGGCAATGTAGCAGACCCAGAGCAGAAGTTCTACTTCCGCCAGATGAGGCCTGCAAAGAAGCTGCCTTTCACAGCCCTTAGAGGAGATGTTCCCGGTAGGCTGTAAGAGCACTGTGCAGAGCGAGTTGTTTCTTAGCTTCCCAAAGAGATGGAAGCAAGATGCTGTGGGGCACAACTCGCCCTTTGTTAAGAAGCCTGCACGTTGTGCCTTTCAGCTCTAGGGCAATGTAGCACACCCAGAGCAGAAGTTGTACTTTAGCCAGATCAGGCCTGCAAAGAAACTGCGTTTCACAGGCCTTTGGAAGAGATGTTCCCGGTAGGCTGTAAGAGCACTGTGCAGAGCGAGTTGTTTCTTAGCTTCCCAAAGAGCTGGAAGCAAGATGCTGTTGGGCCCAACTCGCCCTTTGGACAGAAGCCTGCACGTTGTGCCTTTCAGCTCTAGGGCACTGTAGCACACCTAGAGCAGAGGTTGTACTTCAGCCATATCAGTCCTGCAAATAAACTGCATTTCACAGGCCTTTGGAAGAGATGTTCCCGGTAGGCAGTAAGAGAACTGAGCACAGCGAGTTGTTTCTGATCTTCACAAATAGGTGGAAGCAAGATGCTTTGGGGCCCAACTCGCCCTTTGGAAAGAAGCCTGCACGTTGTGCCTTTCAGCTCTAGGGCAATGTAGCACACCCAGAGCAGAAGTTGTACTTCAGCCAGATCAGGCCTGCAAAGAAACTGTGTTTCACAGGCCTTTGTAAGAGATATTCCCGGTAGGCTGTAAGAGCATTGTGCAGAGCGAGTTGTTTCTTAGCTTCCCAAAGAGCTGGAAGCAAGATGCTTTGGGGCCCAACTCGCCCTATGTACAGAAGCCTGCACGTTGTGCCTTTCAGCTCTAGGGCAATGTAGCACACCAAGACCAGAAGTTGTACCTTCAGCCAGATGAGGAGTGCGAAGAAACTGCATTTCACAGGCCTTTTTAAGAGATGTTCCCTTTAGGCTGTAAGAGCACTGTGCAGAGCGAGTTGTTTCTTAGCTTCCCAAAGAGCTGGAAGCAAGATGCTGTGGGGCCCAACTCGCCCTTTGGAAAGAAGCCTGCACGTTGTGCCTTTCAGCTCTAGGGCAATGTAGCACACCCAGAGCAGAAGTTCTACTTCAGCCAGATCACGCCTGCAAAGAAACTGCATTTCACAGGCCTTTGTAAGAGATGTTCCCGGTAGGCTGTAAGAGCACTGTGCAGAGCGAGTTGTTTCTTAGCTTCCCAAAGAGCTGGAAGCAAGATGCTTTGGGGCCCAACTCGCCCTTTGGACAGAAGCCTGCACCTTGTGCCTTTCAGCTCTAGGGCAATGTACCACACCCAGACCAGAAGTTGTACTTCAGCCATATCAGGTCTGCAAAGAAACTGCGTTTCACAAGCCTTTGTAAGAGATGTTCCCGGTAGGCTGTAAGAGCACTGTGCAGAGCGAGTTGTTTCATAGCTTCCCAAAGAGCTGGAAGCAAGATGCTGTGGGGCCCAAATCACCCTTTGGAAAGAAGCCTGCAAGTTGTGCCTTTCAGCTCTAGGGCAATGTAGCACACCCAGAGCAGAAGATGTACTTCAACCAGATAAGGCCGGCAAAGAAACTGCGTTTCACAGGCCTTTGGAAGAGATGTTCCCGGTAGGATGTAAGAGCACTGTGCAGAGCGAGTTGTTTCTTAGCTTCCCAAAGAGCTGGAAGCAAGATGCTTTGGGGCCCAACTCGCCCTTTGGAAAGAAGCCTGCACGTTGTGCCTTTCAGCTCTAGGGCAATGTAGCACACCCAGAGCAGAAGCTCTAATTCCGCCAGATGAGGCCTGCAAAGAAACTGCGTTTCACAGCCCTTAGAGGAGATGTTCCCGGTAGGCTGTAAGAGCACTGTGCAGAGCGAGTTGTTTCTTAGCTTCCCAAAGAGCTGGAAGGAAGATGCTGTGGGGCCCAACTCGCCCTTTGGAAAGAAGCCTGCACGTTGTGCCTTTCAGCTCTAGGGCAATGTAGCACACCCAGAGCAGAAGTTGTACTTCAGCCAGATCAGGCCTGCAAAGAAACTGTGTTTCACATGCCTTTGGAAGAGATGTTCCCGGTAGGCTGTAAGAGCACTGTGCAGAGCGAGTTGTTTCTTAGCTTCCCAAAGAGCTGGAAGCAAGATGCTGTGGGGCCCAACTCGCCCTTTGTTAAGAGGCCTGCACGTTGTGCCTTTCAGCTCTAGGGCAATGTAGCACACCTAGAGCAGAGGTTTTACTTCAGCCATATCAGGCCTGCAAAGAAACTGTGTTTCACAGGCCCTTGGAAGAGATGTTCACGGTAGGCTGTAAGAGCGCTGTGCAGAGCGAGTTGTATCTTAGCTTCCCAAAGACCTGGAAGCAAGATTCTGTGGGGCCCGACGCCCTTTGTTAAGAAGCCTTCACGTTGTGCATTTCACCTCTAGGGCAATGTAGCGCACCAAGAGCAGAAGTTCTACTTCAGCCAGATCAGGCCTGCAAAGAAACTGCGTTTCACAGGCCTTTGTACGAGATGTTCCCGGTAGGCTGTAAGAGCACTGTGCAGAGCGAGTTGTTTCTTAGCTTCCCAAAGAGCTGGAAGCAAGATGCTGTGTTGCCCAACTCGCCCTTTGGAAAGAAGCCTGCACGTTGTGCCTTTCAGCTCTAGGGCAATGTAGCACACCCAGAGCAGAAGTTCTACTTCAGCCAGCCATCAGGCCTGTAAAGAAACTGCGTTTCAAAGGCCTTTGTAAGAGATGTTCCCGGTAGGCCGTAAGAGCACTGTGCAGAGCGAGTTGTTTCTTAGCTTGCCAAAGAGATGGAAGCAAGATGCTGTGGGGCCCAACTCGCCCTTTGGAAAGAAGCCTACACATTGTGCCTTTCAGCTCTAGGGCAATGTAGCACACCCAGAGCAGATGTTCTACTTCAGCCAGATCAGGCCTGCAAAGAAACTGCGTTTCACAGGCCTTTGGAAGAGATGTTCCCTGTAGGCTGTAGCATCACTGTGCACAGCAAGTTGTTTCTTAGCTTCCCAAAGAGCTGGAAGCAAGATGCTGTGGGGCCCAACTCGCCCTTTGGAAGGAAGCCTGCACGTTGTGCCTTTCAGCTCTAGGGCAATGTAGCACACCCAGAGCAGAAGTTCTACTTCAGCCAGATCAGGCCTGCAAAGAAACTGCGTTTCCCAGGCCTTTGGAAGAGATGTTCCCGGTAGGCTGTAAGAGCACTGTGCAGAGCGAGTTGTTTCTGAGCTTCCCAAAGAGCTGGAAGCAAGATGCTGTGGGGCCCAACTCGCCCTTTGTTAAGAGGCCTGCACGTTGTGCCTTTCAGCTCTAGGGCAATGTAGCACACCTAGAGCAGAGGTTTTACTTCAGCCATATCAGGCCTGCAAAGAAACTGTGTCTCACAGGCCCTTGGAAGAGATGTTCACGGTAGGCTGTAAGAGCGCTGTGCAGAGCTAGTTGTATCTTAGCTTCCCAAAGACCTGGAAGCAAGATTCTGTGGGGCCCGACTCGCCCTTTGTTAAGAAGCCTTCACGTTGTGCATTTCACCTCTAGGGCAATGTAGCGCACCAAGAGCAGAAGTTCTACTTCAGCCAGATCAGGCCTGCAAAGAAACTGCGTTTCACAGGCCTTTGTACGAGATGTTCCCGGTAGGCTGTAAGAGCACTGTGCAGAGCGAGTTGTTTCTTAGCTTCCCAAAGAGCTGAAAGCAAGATGCTGTGTTGCCCAACTCGCCCTTTGGAAAGAAGCCTGCACGTTGTGCCTTTCAGCTCTAGGGCAATGTAGCACACCCAGAGCAGAAGTTCTACTTCAGCCAGCCATCAGGCCTGTAAAGAAACTGCGTTTCAAAGGCCTTTGTAAGAGATGTTCCCGGTAGGCCGTAAGAGCACTGTGCAGAGCGAGTTGTTTCTTAGCTTGCCAAAGAGCTGGAAGCAAGATGCTGTGGGGCCCAACTCGCCCTTTGGAAAGAAGCCTGCACGTTGTGCCTTTCAGCTCTAGGGCAATGTAGCACACCCAGAGCAGAAGATGTACTTCAACCAGATAAGGCCGGCAAAGAAACTGCGTTTCACAGGCCTTTGGAAGAGATGTTCCCGGTAGGATGTAAGAGCACTGTGCAGAGCGAGTTGTTTCTTAGCTTCCCAAAGAGCTGGAAGCAAGATGCTTTGGGGCCCAACTCGCCCTTTGGAAAGAAGCCTGCACGTTGTGCCTTTCAGCTCTAGGGCAATGTAGCACACCCAGAGCAGAAGCTCTAATTCCGCCAGATGAGGCCTGCAAAGAAACTGCGTTTCACAGCCCTTAGAGGAGATGTTCCCGGTAGGCTGTAAGAGCACTGTGCAGAGCGAGTTGTTTCTTAGCTTCCCAAAGAGCTGGAAGCAAGATGCTGTGGGGCCCAACTCGCCCTTTGGAAAGAAGCCTGCACGTTGTGCCTTTCAGCTCTAGGGCAATGTAGCACACCCAGAGCAGAAGTTGTACTTCAGCCAGATCAGGCCTGCAAAGAAACTGTGTTTCACATGCCTTTGGAAGAGATGTTCCCGGTAGGCTGTAAGAGCACTGTGCAGAGCGAGTTGTTTCTTAGCTTCCCAAAGAGCTGGAAGCAAGATGCTGTGGGGCCCAACTCGCCCTTTGTTAAGAGGCCTGCACGTTGTGCCTTTCAGCTCTAGGGCAATGTAGCACACCTAGAGCAGAGGTTTTACTTCAGCCATATCAGGCCTGCAAAGAAACTGTGTTTCACAGGCCCTTGGAAGAGATGTTCACGGTAGGCTGTAAGAGCGCTGTGCAGAGCGAGTTGTATCTTAGCTTCCCAAAGACCTGGAAGCAAGATTCTGTGGGGCCCGACGCCCTTTGTTAAGAAGCCTTCACGTTGTGCATTTCACCTCTAGGGCAATGTAGCGCACCAAGAGCAGAAGTTCTACTTCAGCCAGATCAGGCCTGCAAAGAAACTGCGTTTCACAGGCCTTTGTACGAGATGTTCCCGGTAGGCTGTAAGAGCACTGTGCAGAGCGAGTTGTTTCTTAGCTTCCCAAAGAGCTGGAAGCAAGATGCTGTGTTGCCCAACTCGCCCTTTGGAAAGAAGCCTGCACGTTGTGCCTTTCAGCTCTAGGGCAATGTAGCACACCCAGAGCAGAAGTTCTACTTCAGCCAGCCATCAGGCCTGTAAAGAAACTGCGTTTCAAAGGCCTTTGTAAGAGATGTTCCCGGTAGGCCGTAAGAGCACTGTGCAGAGCGAGTTGTTTCTTAGCTTGCCAAAGAGCTGGAAGCAAGATGCTGTGGGGCCCAACTCGCCCTTTGGAAAGAAGCCTACACATTGTGCCTTTCAGCTCTAGGGCAATGTAGCACACCCAGAGCAGATGTTCTACTTCAGCCAGATCAGGCCTGCAAAGAAACTGCGTTTCACAGGCCTTTGGAAGAGATGTTCCCTGTAGGCTGTAGCATCACTGTGCACAGCAAGTTGTTTCTTAGCTTCCCAAAGAGCTGGAAGCAAGATGCTGTGGGGCCCAACTCGCCCTTTGGAAGGAAGCCTGCACGTTGTGCCTTTCAGCTCTAGGGCAATGTAGCACACCCAGAGCAGAAGTTCTACTTCAGCCAGATCAGGCCTGCAAAGAAACTGCGTTTCCCAGGCCTTTGGAAGAGATGTTCCCGGTAGGCTGTAAGAGCACTGTGCAGAGCGAGTTGTTTCTGAGCTTCCCAAAGAGCTGGAAGCAAGATGCTGTGGGGCCCAACTCGCCCTTTGTTAAGAGGCCTGCACGTTGTGCCTTTCAGCTCTAGGGCAATGTAGCACACCTAGAGCAGAGGTTTTACTTCAGCCATATCAGGCCTGCAAAGAAACTGTGTCTCACAGGCCCTTGGAAGAGATGTTCACGGTAGGCTGTAAGAGCGCTGTGCAGAGCTAGTTGTATCTTAGCTTCCCAAAGACCTGGAAGCAAGATTCTGTGGGGCCCGACTCGCCCTTTGTTAAGAAGCCTTCACGTTGTGCATTTCACCTCTAGGGCAATGTAGCGCACCAAGAGCAGAAGTTCTACTTCAGCCAGATCAGGCCTGCAAAGAAACTGCGTTTCACAGGCCTTTGTACGAGATGTTCCCGGTAGGCTGTAAGAGCACTGTGCAGAGCGAGTTGTTTCTTAGCTTCCCAAAGAGCTGAAAGCAAGATGCTGTGTTGCCCAACTCGCCCTTTGGAAAGAAGCCTGCACGTTGTGCCTTTCAGCTCTAGGGCAATGTAGCACACCCAGAGCAGAAGTTCTACTTCAGCCAGCCATCAGGCCTGTAAAGAAACTGCGTTTCAAAGGCCTTTGTAAGAGATGTTCCCGGTAGGCCGTAAGAGCACTGTGCAGAGCGAGTTGTTTCTTAGCTTGCCAAAGAGCTGGAAGCAAGATGCTGTGGGGCCCAACTCGCCCTTTGGAAAGAAGCCTGCACGTTGTGCCTTTCAGCTCTAGGGCAATGTAGCACACCCAGAGCAGAAGATGTACTTCAACCAGATAAGGCCGGCAAAGAAACTGCGTTTCACAGGCCTTTGGAAGAGATGTTCCCGGTAGGATGTAAGAGCACTGTGCAGAGCGAGTTGTTTCTTAGCTTCCCAAAGAGCTGGAAGCAAGATGCTTTGGGGCCCAACTCGCCCTTTGGAAAGAAGCCTGCACGTTGTGCCTTTCAGCTCTAGGGCAATGTAGCACACCCAGAGCAGAAGCTCTAATTCCGCCAGATGAGGCCTGCAAAGAAACTGCGTTTCACAGCCCTTAGAGGAGATGTTCCCGGTAGGCTGTAAGAGCACTGTGCAGAGCGAGTTGTTTCTTAGCTTCCCAAAGAGCTGGAAGCAAGATGCTGTGGGGCCCAACTCGCCCTTTGGAAAGAAGCCTGCACGTTGTGCCTTTCAGCTCTAGGGCAATGTAGCACACCCAGAGCAGAAGTTGTACTTCAGCCAGATCAGGCCTGCAAAGAAACTGTGTTTCACATGCCTTTGGAAGAGATGTTCCCGGTAGGCTGTAAGAGCACTGTGCAGAGCGAGTTGTTTCTTAGCTTCCCAAAGAGCTGGAAGCAAGATGCTGTGGGGCCCAACTCGCCCTTTGTTAAGAGGCCTGCACGTTGTGCCTTTCAGCTCTAGGGCAATGTAGCACACCTAGAGCAGAGGTTTTACTTCAGCCATATCAGGCCTGCAAAGAAACTGTGTTTCACAGGCCCTTGGAAGAGATGTTCACGGTAGGCTGTAAGAGCGCTGTGCAGAGCGAGTTGTATCTTAGCTTCCCAAAGACCTGGAAGCAAGATTCTGTGGGGCCCGACGCCCTTTGTTAAGAAGCCTTCACGTTGTGCATTTCACCTCTAGGGCAATGTAGCGCACCAAGAGCAGAAGTTCTACTTCAGCCAGATCAGGCCTGCAAAGAAACTGCGTTTCACAGGCCTTTGTACGAGATGTTCCCGGTAGGCTGTAAGAGCACTGTGCAGAGCGAGTTGTTTCTTAGCTTCCCAAAGAGCTGGAAGCAAGATGCTGTGTGGCCCAACTCGCCCTTTGGAAAGAAGCCTGCACGTTGTGCCTTTCAGCTCTAGGGCAATGTAGCACACCCAGAGCAGAAGTTCTACTTCAGCCAGCCATCAGGCCTGTAAAAAACTGCGTTTCACAGGCCTTTGAAAGAGATGTTCCCGCTAGGCTGTAAGAGAACTGTGCAGAGCGAGTTGTATCTTAGCTTCCCAAAGAGCTGGAAACAAGATGCTTTGGGGCCCAACTCGCCCTTTGGAAAGAAGCCTGCAGGTTGTGCCTTTCAGCGCTAGGGCAATGTACCACACCCAGAGCAGAAGTTGTACTTCAGCCAGATCAGGCCTGCAAAGAAACTGCGTTTCACAGGCCTTTGGAAGAGATGTTCCCGGTATGCTGTAAGAGCAGGCACTGTGCAGAGCGAGTTGTTTCTTAGCTTCCCAAAGAGCTGGAAGCAAGATGCCGTGGGGTCCAACTCGCCCTTTGGAAAGAAGCCTGCACGTTGTGCCTTTCAGCTCTAGTGCAATGTAGAACACCCAGAGCAGAAGTTGTACTTCAGCCATATCAGGCCTGCAAAGAAACTGTGTTTCACAGGCCTTTGTAAGAGATGTTCCCGGTAGGCTGTAAGAGCACTGTGCAGAGCGAGTTGTTTCTTTGCTTCCCAAAGAGTTGGAAGCAAGATGCTGTGGGGCCTAACTTGCCTTCTAAGAGGCCTGCACGTTGTGCCTTTCAGCTCTAGGGCAATGTAGCACACCCAGAGCAGAAGTTGTACTTCAGCCATATCAGGCCTGCAAAAAGAACTGCGTTTCACAGGCCTTTGTAAGAGATGTTCCCGGTAGGCTGTAAGAGCACTGTGCAGAGCGAGTTGGATTTTAGCTTCCCAAAGAGCTGGAAGCAAGATTCTGTGGGGCGCGACTCGCCCTTTGTTAAGAAGCCTGCACGTTGTGCCTTTCAGCTCTAGGGCAATGCAGCGCACCCAGAGCAGAAGTTCTACTTCAGCCATATCAGGCCCGCAAAGAAACTGCATTTCACAGGCCTTTGGAAGAGCTGTTGCCAGTAGGCTGTAAGAGCACTGTGCAGAGCGAGTTGTTTCTTAGCTTCCCAAAGAGCTGGAAGCAAGATGCTGTGGTGCCCAACTCGCCCTTTGGAAAGAAGCCTGCACGTTGTGCCTTTCAGCTCTAGGGCAATGTAGCACACCCAGAGCAGAAGTTGTACTTCAGCCAGATCAGGCCTGCAACGAAACTGCGTTTCACAGGCCTTTGGATGAGATGTTCCCGGTAGGCTGTAAGAGCACTGTGCAGAGCGAGTTGTTCTTAGCTTCCCAAAGAGCTGGAAGCAAGATGCTGTGGGGCCCAACTCGCCCTTTGTTAAGAGGCCTGCACGTTGTGCCTTTCAGCTCTAGGGCACTGTAGCACACCTAGAGCAGAGGTTGTACTTCAGCCATATCAGGCCTGCAAAGAAACTGCGTTTCACAGGCCTTTGGAAGAGTGTTCCCGGTAGGCAGTAAGAGCACTGAGCACAGCGAGTTGTTTCTGGGCTTCCCAAATAGGTGGAAGCAAGATGCTTTGGGGCCCAACTCGCCCTTTGGAAAGAAGCCTGCACGTTGTGCCTTTTAGCTCTTGGGCAATGTACCACACCCAGAGCAGAAGTTGTACTTCAGCCAGATCAGCCCTGCAAAGAAACTGCGTTTCACAGGCCCTTGGAAGAGATGTTCCCGGTAGGCTGTAAGAGCACTGTGCAGAGCGAGTTGTTTCTTAGCTTCCCAAAGAGCTGGAAGCAAGATGCCGTGGGACCCAACTCGCCCTTTGGAAAGAAGCCTGCACGTTGTGCCTTTCAGCTCTGGGGCAATGTAGCACACCCAGAGCAGAAGTTCTACTTCAGCCAGATCTGGCCTGCAAAGAAACTGCGTTTCACAGGCCTTTGTAAGAGATGTTCCCAGTAGGCTGTAAGAGCGCTGTGCAGAGCGAGTTCTCTTAGCTTCCCAAAGAGCTGGAAGCAAGATGCTGTGGGGCCCAACTCGCACTTTGGAAAGAAGCCTGCACCTTGTGCCTTTCAGCTCTAGGGCAATGTAGCACACCCAGTGCTGAAGTTCTACTTCAGCCAGATCAGGCCTGCAAAGAAACTGCGTTTCACAGGCCTTTGGAAGAGATGTTCCCGGTAGGCTGTAAGAGCACTGTGCAGACCGAGTTGTTTCTTAGCTTCCCAAAGAGCTAGAAGCAAGATGCTGTGGGGCCAAACTCGCCCTTTGTTAAGAATCCTGCACGTTGTGCCTTTCAGCTCTAGGGCAATGTAGCAGACCCAGAGCAGAAGTTCTGCTTCCACCAGATGAGGCCTGCAAAGAAGCTGCATTTCACAGCCCTTAGAGGAGATGTTCCCGGTAGGCTGTAAGAGCACTGTGCAGAGCGAGTTGTTTCTGAGATTCCCAAAGAGCTGGAAGCAAGAGGCTGTGGGGCCCAACTCGCCCATTGTTAAGAGGCCTGCACGTTGTGCCTTTCAGCTCTATGGCACTGTAGCACACCTAGAGCAGAGGTTGCACTTCAGCCATATCAGGCCTGAAAAGAAACTGCGTTTCACAGGCAACTTGGAAGAGATGTACCTGGCTGGTGTTCAGAGCACTGTGCAGAGCGAGTTGTTTCTGAGCTTCCCAAATAGATGGAAGCAAGATGCTTTGGGGCCCAACTCGCCCTTGTGAATGAAGCCTGCACGTTGTGCCTTTCAGCTCTAGGGCAATGTACCAGACCCAGAGCAGAAGTTGTACTTCAGCCAGAAAAGGCCTGCAAAGAAACTGCGTTTCACAGGCCTTTGGAAAAGATGTTTCCCGGTAGGCTGTAAGAGCACTGTGCAGAGCGAGTTGTTTCTTTGCTTCCCAAAGAGCTGGAAGCAAGATTATGTGGGGCCCAACTCGCCCTTTGTTAAGAGGCCTGTACTTTGTGCCTTTCAGCTCTAGGGCACTGTAGCACACCTAGAGCAGAAGTTGTAATTCAGCCAGATAAGGCCTGCAAAGAAACTGCGTTTCACAGGCCTTTGGAAGAGATGTTCCCGGTAGGCTGTAAGAGCACTGTGTAGTGCGAGTTGTTTCTTAGCTTCCCAAAGAGCTGGAAGGAAGATGCTTTGGGGCCCAACTCGCCCTTTGGAAAGAGCCTGCACGTTGTGCCTTTCAGCTCTATGGCAATGTAGCACACCCAGAGCAGAAGTTCTACTTCAACCAGATCAGGCCTGCAAAGAAACTGCGTTTCACAGGCCTTTGGAAGAGATATACCCGGTAGGCTGTAAGAGCACTGTGCAGAGCGAGTTGTTTCTGAGCTTCCCAAAGAGCTGGAAGCAAGATGCTGTGCTGCCCAACTCTCCCTTTGGACAGAAGCCTGCACGTTGTGCCTTTCAGCTCTGGGGCAATGTAGCACACCCAGAGCAGAAGTTCTGCTTCAGCCACATCAGGCCAGCAAAGAAACTGCGTTTCACAGGCCTTTGAAAGAGATGTTCCCGGTAGGCTGTAAGAGAACTGTGCAGAGCGAGTTGTATCTTAGCTTCCCAAAGAGCTGGAAACAAGATGCTTTGGGGCCCAACTCGCCCTTTGGAAAGAAGCCTGCAGGTTGTGCCTTTCAGCTCTAGGGCAATGGACCACACCCAGAGCAGAAGTTGTACTTCAGCCAGATCAGGCCTGCAAAGAAACTGCGTTTCACGCCACAGGCCTTTGGAAGAGATGTTCCCGGTATGCTGTAAGAGCACTGTGCAGAGCGAGTTGTTTCTTAGCTTCCCAAAGAGCTGGAAGCAAGATGCCGTGGGGTCCAACTCGCCCTTTGGAAAGAAGCCTGCACGTTGTGCCTTTCAGCTCTAGTGCAATGTAGAACACCCAGAGCAGAAGTTGTACTTCAGCCATATCAGGCCTGCAAAGAACCTGTGTTTAACAGGCCTTTGTAAGAGATGTTCCCGGTAGGCTGTAAGAGCACTGTGCAGAGCGAGTTGTTTCTTTGCTTCCCAAAGAGTTGGAAGCAAGATGCTGTGGGGCCCAACTTGCCCTTTGTTAAGAGGCCTGCACGTTGTGCCTTTCAGCTCTAGGGCAATGTAGCACACCCAGAGCAGAAGTTGTACTTCAGCCATATCAGGCCTGCAAAGAAACTGCATTTCACAGGCCTTTGTAAGAGATATTCCCGGTAGGCTGTAAGAGCACTGTGCAGAGCGAGTTGTTTTTTAGCTTCCCAAAGAGCTGGAAGCAAGATTCTGTGGGGCGCGACTCGCCCTTTGTTAAGAAGCCTGCACGTTGTGCCTTTCAGCTCTAGGGCAATGCAGCGCACCCAGAGCAGAAGTTCTACTTCAGCCATATCAGGCCCGCAAAGAAACTGCATTTCACAGGCCTTTGGAAGAGCTGTTGCCAGTAGGCTGTAAGAGCACTGTGCAGAGCGAGTTGTTTCTTAGCTTCCCAAAGAGCTGGAAGCAAGATGCTGTGGTGCCCAACTCGCCCTTTGGAAAGAAGCCTGGACGTTGCCTTTCAGCTCTAGGGCAATGTAGCACACCCAGAGCAGAAGTTGTACTTCAGCCAGATCAGGCCTGCAACGAAACTGCGTTCACAGGCCTTTGGATGAGATGTTCCCGGTAGGCTGTAAGAGCACTGTGCAGAGCGAGTTGTTTCTTAGCTCCCAAAGACTTGGAAACAAGATGCTGTGGGTCCCCACTCGCCCTTTGGAAAGATCCTGCACGTTGTGCCTTTCAGCTCTAGGGCAATGTAGCACACCCAGAGCAGAAGTTCTACTTCAGCCAGATCAGGCCTGCAAAGAAACTGCGTTTCACTGGCCTTTGGAAGAGATCTTCCCGGTAGGCTGTCAGAGCACTGGGCAGAGGGTGTTGTTTTTTAGCTTCCCAAAGAGCTGGAAGAAAGATGCTGTGGGGCCCAACATGCCCTTTGGAAAGAATCCTGCACATTGTGCCTTTCAGCTCTAGGGCAATGTAGCACACCCAGAGCAGAAGTTCTACTTAGACCAGATCAGGCCTGCAAAGAAACTGCGTTTCACAGGCCTTTGGAAGAGATGTTCCCGGTAGGCTGTAAGAGCACTGTGCAGAGCGAGTTGTTTCTTAGCTCCCAAAGAGCTGGAAGCAAGATGCCGTGGGGCCCAACTCGCCCCTTGGAAAGGAGACAGCACGTTGTAGCTTTCAGCTCTAGGGCAATTTGGCACACCCAGAGCAGAAGTGGTACTTCAACCAGATCAGGCCTGCAAAGAAACTGCGTTTCACATTCCTCTGGAAGAGATGTTCCCGGTAGGCTCTAAGAGCACTATGCAGAGCGACTTGTTTCTTAGCTTCCCAAAGAGCTGGAAGCAAGATGCTGTCTACAGTCTCTTGGACAGAAGACTGCACGTTGTGCCTTTCAGCTCTAGGGCAATGTAGCACACCCAGAGCAGAAGTTCTACTTCCGCCAGATGAGGCCTGCAAAGAAACTGCGTTTCACAGCCCTTGAGGAGATGTTCCCGGTAGGCTGTAAGAGCACAGTGCAGAGCGAGTTGTTTCTTAGCTTCCCAAAGAGCTGGAAGCAAGATGCTGTGCTGCCCAACTCTCCATTTGGACAGAATCCTGCACGTTGTGCCTTTCAGCTCTAGGGCAATGTAGCACACCCAGAGCAGAAGTTCTACTTCAGCCAGATGAGGCCTGCAAAAAGAACTGCGTTTCACAGGCCTTTCGAAGCGATGTTCCCGGTAGGCTGTAAGAGCACTGTGCAGAGCGAGTTGTTTCTTAGCTTCACAAAGAGCTGGAAGCAAGATGCTGTGGGGCCCAACTCGCCCATTGTTAAGAGGCCTGCACGTTGTGCCTTTCAGCTCTATGGCACTGTAGCACACCTAGAGCAGAGGTTGTACTCAGCCATATCAGGCCTGCAAAGAAACTGCGTTTCACAGGCCTTTGGAAGAGATGTTCCAGGTAGGCTGTAAGAGCACTATGCAGAGCGAGTTGTTTCTGAGCTTCCCAAATAGGTGGAAGCAAGATGCGTTGGGGCCCAACTCGCCCTTTGGAAAGAAGCCTGCACGTTGTGCCTTTCAGCTCTAGGGCAATGTACCACACCCAGAGCAGAAGTTGTTCTTCAGCCAGAAAAGGCCTGCAATGAAACTGCGTTTCACAGGCCTTTGGAAGTGATGTTCCCGATAGGCTGCAAGAGCACCGTGCAGAGCGAGTTGTTTCTGAGCTTCCCAAAGAGGTGGAAGCAAGATGCTGTGGGGCCCAACTCGCCCTTTGGAAAGAAGCCTGCACGATATGCCATTAAGCTCTAGGGCAATGTAGCACACCCAGACCAGAAGTTGTCCCTTCAGCCAGATGAGGAGTGCAAAGAAACTGCATTTCACAGGCCTTTTTAAGAGATGTTCCCTTTAGGCTCTAAGAGCACTGTGCAGAGCGAGTTGTTTCTTTGCTTCCCAAAGAGCTGGAAGCAAGATGCTGTGGGGCCCAACTCGCCCTTTGTTAAGAGGCCTGCACGTTGTGCCTTTCAGCTCTAGGGCACTGTAGCACACCTAGAGCAGAGGTTGTACTTCAGCCATATCAGGCCTGCAAAGAAACTGCGTTTCACAGGCCTTTGGAAGAGTGTTCCCGGTAGGCAGTAAGAGCACTGAGCACAGCGAGTTGTTTCTGGGCTTCCCAAATAGGTGGAAGCAAGATGCTTTGGGGCCCAACTCGCCCTTTGGAAAGAAGCCTGCACGTTGTGCCTTTTAGCTCCAGGGCAATGTACCACACCCAGAGCAGAAGTTGTACTTCAGCCAGATCAGCCCTGCAAAGAAACTGCGTTTCACAGGTCCTTGGAAGAGATATTCCCGGTAGGCTGTAAGAGCACTGTGCAGAGCGAGTTGTTTCTTAGCTTCCCAAAGAGCTGGAAGCAAGATGCCATGGGGGCCAACTCGCCCTATGGAAAGAAGCCTGCACGTTGTGCCTTTCAGCTCTGGTGCAATGTAGCACACCCAGAGCAGAAGTTCTACTTCAGCCAGATGAGGCCTTCAAAGAAACTGCGTTTCACAGGCCTTAGGAAGTGATGTTCCCGATAGGCTGCAAGAGCACTGTGCAGAGCGAGTTGTTTCTGAGCTTCACAAAGAGCTGGAAGCAAGATGCTGTGGGGCCCAACTCGCCCTTGGAAAGAAGCCTGCACGTTATGCCTTAGAGCTGCTAGGGCAATGTAGCACACCCAGACCAGAAGTTGTCCCTTCAGCCAGATGAGGAGTGCAAAGAAACTGCATTTCACAGGCCTTTTTAAGAGATGTTCCCTTTAGGCTGTAAGAGCACTCTGCAGAGCGAGTTGTTTCTTAGCTTCCCCCAAAGAGCTGGAAGCAAGATGCTGTGGGGCCCAACTCGCCCTTTGTTAAGAGACCTGCACGTTGTGCCTTTCAGCTCTAGGGCACTGTAGCACACCTAGAGCAGAGGTTGTACTTCAGCCATATCAGGCCTGCAAAGAAACTGCGTTTCACAGGCCTTTGGAAGAGTGTTCCCGGTAGGCAGTAAGAGCACTGAGCACAGCGAGTTGTTTCTGGGCTTCCCAAATAGGTGGAAGCAAGATGCTTGGGGCCCAACTCGCCCTTTGGAAAGAAGCCTGCACGTTGTGCCTTTTAGCTCTAGGGCAATGTACCACACCCAGAGCAGAAGTTGTACTTCAGCCAGATCAGCCCTGCAAAGAAACTGCGTTTCACAGGCCCTTGGAAGAGATGTTCCCGGTAGGCTGTAAGAGCACTGTGCAGAGCGAGTTGTTTCTTATCTTCCCAAAGAGCTGGAAGCAAGATGCCGTGGGACCCAACTCGCCCTTTGGGAAGAAGCCTGCACGTTGTGCCTTTCAGCTCTGGTGCAATGTAGCACACCCAGAGCAGAAGTTCTACTTCAGCCAGATCTGGCCTGCAAAGAAACTGCGTTTCACAGGCCTTTGGAAGAGATGTTCCCGGTAGGCTGTAAGAGCACTGTGCAGAGCGAGTTGTTTCTTAGCTTCCCAAAGAGCTGGAAGCAAGATGCTGTGGGGCCCAACTCGCACTTTGGAAAGAAGCCTGCACGATATGCCTTTAAGCTCTAGGGCAATGTAGCACACCAAGAGCAGAAGTTCTACTTCAGCCAGATCAGGCCTGCAAAGAAACTGCGTTTCACAGGCCTTTGGAAGAGATGTTCCTGGTAGGCTGTAAGAGCACTGTGCAGACCGAGTTGTTTCTTAGCTTCCCAAAGAGCTAGAAGCAAGATGCTGTGGGGCCAAACTCGCCCTTTGTTAAGAATCCTGCACGTTGTGCCTTTCAGCTCTAGGGCAATGTAGCAGACCCAGAGCAGAAGTTCTACTTCCGCCAGATGAGGCCTGCAAAGAAGCTGCGTTTCACAGCCCTTAGAGGGAATGTTCCCGGTAGGCTGTAAGAGCACTGTGCAGAGCGAGTTGTTTCTGAGATTCCCAAAGAGCTGGAAGCAAGAGGCTGTGGGGCCCAACTCGCCCATTGTTAAGAGGCCTGCACGTTGTGCCTTTCAGCTCTATGGCACTGTAGCACACCTAGAGCAGAGGTTGCACTTCAGCCATATCAGGCCTGCAAAGAAACTGCGTTTCACAGGCCTTTGGAAGAGATGTTCCCGGTAGGCTGTAAAGGCACTGTGTAGTGCGAGTTGTTTCTTAGCTTCCCAAAGAGCTGGAAGGAAGATGCTTTGGGGCCCAACTCGCCCTTTGGAAAGAGCCTGCACGTTGTGCCTTTCAGCTCTATGGCAATGCAGCACACCCAGAGCAGAAGTTCTACTTCAACCAGATCAGGCCTGCAAAGAAACTGCGTTTCACAGGCCTTTGGAAGAGATATACCCGGTAGGCTGTAAGAGCACTGTGCAGAGCGAGTTGTTTCTGAGCTTCCCAAAGAGCTGGAAGCAAGATGCTGTGCTGCCCAACTCTCCCTTTGGACAGAAGCCTGCACGTTGTGCCTTTCAGCTCGGGGCAATGTAGCACACCCAGAGCAGAAGTTCTGCTTCAGCCACATCAGGCCAGCAAAGAAACTGCGTTTCACAGGCCTTTGGAAGAGATGTTCCCGGTATGCTGTAAGAGCACTGTGCAGAGTGAGTTGTTTCTTAGCTTCCCAAAGAGCTGGAAGCAAGATGCCGTGGGGTCCAACTCGCCCTTTGGAAAGAAGCCTGCACGTTGTGCCTTTCAGCTCTAGGGCAATGTAGCACACCCAGAGCAGAAGTTGTAATTCAGCCAGATAAGGCCTGCAAAGAAACTGCGTTTCACAGGCCTTTGGAAGACATGTTCCCAGTAGGCTGTAAGAGCAGTGTGTAGTGCGGGAGTTTGTCTTTAGCTTCCCAAAGAGCTGGAAGGAAGATGCTTTGGGGCCCAACTCGCCCTTTGGAAAGAGCCTGCACGTTGTGCCTTTCAGCTCTAGGGCAATGTAGCACACCCAGAGCAGAAGTTCTACTTCATCCAGATCAGGCCTGCAAAGAAACTGCGTTTCACAGGCCTTTGGAAGAGATGTTCCCAGTAGGCTGTAAGAGCACTCTGCAGAGCGAGTTGTTTCTTAGCTTCCCAAAGAGCTGGAAGCAAGATGCTGTGGGGCCCAACTCGCCCTTTGTTAAGAAGCCTGCACGTTGTGCCTTTCAGCTCTAGGGCAATGTAGCACACCCAGAGCAGAAGTTGTACTTCAGCCAGATCAGGCCTGCAAAGAAATTGCGTTTCACAAGCCTTTGTAAGAGATCTTCCCAGTAGGCTGTGAGAGCACTGTGCAGAGCGAGTTGTTTCTTAGCTTCCCAAAGACCTGGAAGCAAGATGCTTTGGGGCCCAACTCGCCCTTTGGAAAGAAGCCTGCGCGTTGTGCCTTTCAGCTCTAGGGCAATGTAGCACACCCAGAGCAGAAGTTCTACTTCCGCCAGATGAGGCCTGCAAAGAAACTGCGTTTCACAGCCCTTAGAGGAGATTGCCCCGGTAGGCTGTAAGAGCACAGTGCAGAGCGAGTTGTTTCTTAGCTTCCCAAAGAGCTGGAAGCAAGATGCTGTGCTGCCCAACTCTCCCTTTGGACAGAAGCCTGCACGTTGTGCCTTTCAGCTCTAGGGCAATGTAGCACACCCAGAGCAGAAGTTCTACTTCAGCCAGATGAGGCCTGCAAAGAAACTGCGTTTCACAGGCCTTTGGAAGAGATGTTCCCGGCAGGTTGTAAGAGCATTGTGCAGAGAGAGTTGTTTCTTAGCTTCCCAAATAGCTGGACGCAAGATGCTGTGGGGCCCAACTCGCCCTTTGTTAAGAAGCCTGCACGTTGTGCCTTTCAGCTCTAGGGCAATGTAGCACACCCAGAGCAGAAGTTCTACTTCAGCCAGATCAGGCCTGCAAAGAAACTGCGTTTCACAGGCCTTTGGAAGAGATGTTCCCGGTAGGCTGTAAGAGCACTGTGCAGAGCGAGTTTTTTCTTAGCTTCCCAAAGAGCTGGAAGCAAGATGCTTTGGAGCCCAACTCGCCCTTTAATAAGATTCCTGCACGTTGTGCCTTTCAGCTCTAGGGCAATGTAGCACACCCAGAGCAGAAGTTCTACTTCCGCCAGATGAGGCCTGCAAAGAAGCTGCGTTTCACAGCCCTTAGAGGAGATGTTCCCGGTAGGATGTAAGAGCACTGTGCAGAGCGAGTTGTTTCTTAGCTTCCTAAAGAGCTGGAAGCAAGATGCTGTGGGGCCCAACTCGCCCATTGTTAAGAGGCCTGCACGTTGTGCCTTTCAGCTCTATGGCACTGTTGCACACCTAGAGCAGAGGTTGTACTTCAGCCATATCAGGCCTGCAAAGAAACTGCGTTTCACAGGCTTTTGGAAGAGATGTTCCAGGTAGGCTGTAAGAGCACTATGCAGAGCGAGTTGTTTCTGAGCTTCCCAAATAGGTGGAAGCAAGATGCTTTGGGGCCCAACTCGCCCTTTGGAAAGAAGCCTGCACGTTGTGCCTTTCAGCTCTAGGGCAATGTACCACACCCAGAGCAGAAGTTGTACTTCAGCCAGAAAAGGCCTGCAACGAAACTGCGTTTCACAGGCCTTTGGAAGTGATGTTCCCGATAGGCTGCAAGAGCACCGTGCAGAGCGAGTTGTTTCTGAGCTTCCCAAAGAGCTGGAAGCAAGATGCTGTGGAGCCCAACTCGCCCTTTGGAAAGAAGCCTGCACGATATGCCTTTAAGCTCTAGGGCAATGTAGCACACCCAGACCAGAAGTTGTCCCTTCAGCCAGATGAGGAGTGCAAAGAAACTGCATTTCACAGGCCTTTTTAAGAGATGTTCCCTTTAGGCTGTAAGAGCACTGTGCAGAGCGAGTTGTTTCTTAGCTTCCCAAAGAGCTGGAAGCAAGATGCTGTGTGACCAAACTCGCCCTTTGTTAAGAATCCTGCACGTTGTGCCTTTCAGCTCTAGGGCAATGTAGCAGACCCAGAGCAGAAGTTCTACTTCCGCCAGATGAGGCCTGCAAAGAAGCTGCGTTTCACAGCCCTTAGAGGAGATGTTCCCGGTAGGCTGTAAGAGCACTGTGCAGAGCGAGTTGTTTCTGAGATTCCCAAAGAGCTGGAAGCAAGAGGCTGTGGGGCCCAACTCGCCCATTGTTAAGAGGCCTGCACGTTGTGCCTTTCAGCTCTATGGCACTGTAGCACACCTAGAGCAGAGGTTGCACTTCAGCCATATCAGGCCTGCAAAGAAACTGCGTTTCACAGGCGTTTGGAAGAGATGTTCCCGGTAGGCTGTAAGAGCACTGTGCAGAGCGAGTTGTTTCTGAGCTTCCCAAATAGATGGAAGCAAGATGCTTTGGGGCCCAACTCGCCCTTGGGAATGAAGCCTGCACGTTGTGCCTTTCAGCTCTAGGGCAATGTACCACACCCAGAGCAGAAGTTGTACTTCAGCCAGAAAAGGCCTGCAAAGAAACTGCGTTTCACAGGCCTTTGGAAAAGATGTTCCAGGTAGGCTGTAAGAGCACTGTGCAGAGCGAGTTGTTTCTTTGCTTCCCAAAGAGCTGGAAGCAAGATTATGTGGGGCCCAACTCGCCCTTTGTTAAGAGGCCTGTACTTTGTGCCTTTCAGCTCTAGGGCACTGTAGCACACCTAGAGCAGAAGTTGTAATTCAGCCAGATAAGGCCTGCAAAGAAACTGCGTTTCACAGGCCTTTGGAAGACATGTTCCCAGTAGGCTGTAAGAGCAGTGTGTAGTGCGAGTTGTTTCTTAGCTTCCCAAAGAGCTGGAAGGAAGATGCTTTGGGGCCCAACTCGCCCTTTGGAAAGAGCCTGCACGTTGTGCCTTTCAGCTCTAGGGCAATGTAGCACACCCAGAGCAGAAGTTCTACTTCATCCAGATCAGGCCTGCAAAGAAACTGCGTTTCACAGGCCTTTGGAAGAGATGTTCCCAGTAGGCTGTAAGAGCACTCTGCAGAGCGAGTTGTTTCTTAGCTTCCCAAAGAGCTGGAAGCAAGATGCTGTGGGTCCCAACTCGCCCTTTGTTAAGAAGCCTGCACGTTGTGCCTTTCAGCTCTAGGGCAATGTAGCACACCCAGAGCAGAAGTTGTACTTCAGCCAGATCTGGCCTTCAAAGAAATTGCGTTTCACAAGCCTTTGTAAGAGATCTTCCCAGTAGGCTGTAAGAGCACTGTGCAGAGCGAGTTGTTTCTTAGCTTCCCAAAGACCTGGAAGCAAGATGCTTTGGGGCCCAACTCGCCCTTTGGAAAGAAGCCTGCGCGTTGTGCCTTTCAGCTCTAGGGCAATGTAGCACACCCAGAGCAGAAGTTCTACTTCCGCCAGATGAGGCCTGCAAAGAAACTGCGTTTCACAGCCCTTAGAGGAGATTGCCCTGGTAGGCTGTAAGAGCACAGTGCAGAGCGAGTTGTTTCTTAGCTTCCCAAAGAGCTGGAAGCAAGATGCTGTGCTGCCCAACTCTCCCTTTGGACAGAAGCCTGCACGTTGTGCCTTTCAGCTCTAGGGCAATGTAGCACACCCAGAGCAGAAGTTCTACTTCAGCCAGATGAGGCCTGCAAAGAAACTGCGTTTCACAGGCCTTTCGAAGCGATGTTCCCGGTAGGCTGTAAGAGCACTGTGCAGAGCGAGTTGTTTCTTAGCTTCACAAAGAGCTGGAAGCAAGATGCTGTGGGGCCCAACTCGTCCTTTGAGAAGAAGACTGCACGTTGTGCCTTTCAGCTCTAGGGCAATGTAGCACACCCAGAGCAGAAGTTCTACTTCAGCCAGATCAGGCCTGCAAAGAAACTGCGTTTCACAGGCCTTTGGAAGAGATGTTCCCGGCAGGCTGTAAGAGCATTGTGCAGAGAGAGTTGTTTCTTAGCTTCCCAAATAGCTGGACGCAAGATGCTGTGGGGCCCAACTCGCCCTTTGTTAAGAAGCCTGCACGTTGTGCCTTTCAGCTCTAGGGCAATGTAGCACACCCAGAGCAGAAGTTCTACTTCAGCCAGATCAGGCCTGCAAAGAAACTGCGTTTCACAGGCCTTTGGAAGAGATGTTCCCGGTAGGCTGTAAGAGCACTGTGCAGAGCGAGTTTTTTCTTAGCTTCCCAAAGAGCTGGAAGCAAGATGCTTTGGGGCCCAACTCGCCCTTTAATAAGATTCCTGCACGTTGTGCCTTTCAGCTCTAGGGCAATGTAGCACACCCAGAGCAGAAGTTCTACTTCCGCCAGATGAGGCCTGCAAAGAAGCTGCGTTTCACAGCCCTTAGAGGAGATGTTCCCGGTAGGATGTAAGAGCACTGTGCAGAGCGAGTTGTTTCTTAGCTTCCTAAAGAGCTGGAAGCAAGATGCTGTGGGGCCCAACTCGCCCATTGTTAAGAGGCCTGCACGTTGTGCCTTTCAGCTCTATGGCACTGTTGCACACCTAGAGAAGAGGTTGTACTTCAGCCATATCAGGCCTGCAAAGAAACTGCGTTTCACAGGCCTTTGGAAGAGATGTTCCAGGTAGGCTGTAAGAGCACTATGCAGAGCGAGTTGTTTCTGAGCTTCCCAAATAGGTGGAAGCAAGATGCTTTGGGGCCCAACTCGCCCTTTGGAAAGAAGCCTGCACGTTGTGCCTTTCAGCTCTAGGGCAATGTACCACACCCAGAGCAGAAGTTGTACTTCAGCCAGAAAAGGCCTGCAACGAAACTGCGTTTCACAGGCCTTTGGAAGTGATGTTCCCGATAGGCTGCAAGAGCACCGTGCAGAGCGAGTTGTTTCTGAGCTTCCCAAAGAGCTGGAAGCAAGATGCTGTGGGGCCCAACTCGCCCTTTGGAAAGAAGCCTGCACGATATGCCTTTAAGCTCTAGGGCAATGTAGCACACCCAAACCAGAAGTTGTCCCTTCAGCCAGATGAGGAGTGCAAAGAAACTGCAATTCACAGGCCTTTTTAAGAGATGTTCCCTTTAGGCTGTAAGAGCACTGTGCAGAGCGAGTTGTTTCTTAGCTTCCCAAAGAGCTGGAAGCAAGATGCTGTGGGGCCCAACTCGCCCTTTGTTAAGAGGCCTGCACGTTGTGCCTTTCAGCTCTAGGGCACTGTAGCACACCTAGAGCAGAGGTTGTACTTCAGCCTTATCAGGCCTGCAAAGAAACTGCGTTTCACAGGCCTTTGGAAGAGTGTTCCCGGTAGGCAGTAAGAGCACTGAGCACAGCGAGTTGTTTCTGAGCTTCCCAAATAGGTGGAAGCAAGATGCTTTGGGGCCCAACTCGCCCTTTGGAAAGAAGCCTGCACGTTGTGCCTTTTAGCTCCAGGGCAATGTACCACACCCAGAGCAGAAGTTGTACTTCAGCCAGATGAGGCCTGCAAAGAAACTGCGTTTCACAGGCCCTTGGAAGAGATGTTCCCGGTAGGCTGTAAGAGCACTGTGCAGAGCGAGTTGTTTCTTAGCTTCCCAAAGAGCTGGAAGCAAGATGCCATGGGGGCCAACTCGCCCTATGGAAAGAAGCGTGCACGTTGTGCCTTTCAGCTCTGGTGCAATGTAGCACACCCAGAGCTGAAGTTCTACTTCAGCCAGATCTGGCCTGCAAAGAAACTGCGTTTCACAGGCCTTTGGAAGTGATGTTCCCGATAGGCTGCAAGAGCACTGTGCAGAGCGAGTTGTTTCTGAGCTTCCCAAAGAGCTGGAAGCAAGATGCTGTGGGGCCCAACTCGCCCTTTGGAAAGAAGCCTGCACGTTATGCCTTTCAGCTCTAGGGCAATGTAGCACACCCAGAGCAGAAGTTCTACTTCAGCCAGATCAGGCCTGCAAAGAAACTGCGTTTCACAGGCCTTTGGAAGAGATGTTCCCGGTAGGCTGTAAGAGCACTGTGCAGACCGAGTTGTTTCTTAGCTTCCCAAAGAGCTAGAAGCAAGATGCTGTGGGGCCAAACTCGCCCTTTGTTAAGAATCCTGCACGTTGTGCCTTTCAGCTCTAGGGCAATGTAGCAGACCCAGAGCAGAAGTTCTACTTCCGCCAGATGAGGCCTGCAAAGAAGCTGCGTTTCACAGCCCTTAGAGGAGATGTTCCCGGTAGGCTGTAAGAGCACTGTGCAGAGCGAGTTGTTTCTGAGATTCCCAAAGAGCTGGAAGCAAGAGGCTGTGGGGCCCAACTCGCCCATTGTTAAGAGGCCTGCATGTTGTGCCTTTCAGCTCTATGGCACTGTAGCACACCTAGAGCAGAGGTTGCAGTTCAGCCATATCAGGCCTGAAAAGAAACTGCGTTTCACAGGCGTTTGGAAGAGATGTTCCTGGTAGGCTGTAAGAGCACTGTGCAGAGCGAGTTGTTTCTGAGCTTCCCAAATAGATGGAAGCAAGATGCTTTGGGGCCCAACTCGCCCTTGGGAATGAAGCCTGCACGTTGTGCCTTTCAGCTCTAGGGCAATGTACCACACCCAGAGCAGAAGTTGTACTTCAGCCAGAAAAGGCCTGCAAAGAAACTGCGTTTCACAGGCCTTTGGAAAAGATGTTCCCGGTAGGCTGTAAGAGCACTGTGCAGAGCGAGTTGTTTCTTTGCTTCCCAAAGAGCTGGAAGCAAGATTATGTGGGGCCCAACTCGCCCTTTGTTAAGAGGCCTGTACTTTGTGCCTTTCAGCTCTAGGGCACTGTAGCACACCTAGAGCAGAAGTTGTAATTCAGCCAGATAAGGCCTGCAAAGAAACTGCGTTTCACAGGCCTTTGGAAGAGATGTTCCCGGTAGGCTGTAAGAGCACTGTGTAGTGCGAGTTGTTTCTTAGCTTCCCAAAGAGCTGGAAGGAAGATGCTTTGGGGCCCAACTCGCCCTTTGGAAAGAGCCTGCACGTTGTGCCTTTCAGCTCTATGGCAATGTAGCACACCCAGAGCAGAAGTTCTACTTCAACCAGATCAGGCCTGCAAAGAAACTGCGTTTCACAGGCCTTTGGAAGAGATATACCCGGTAGGCTGTAAGAGCACTGTGCAGAGCGAGTTGTTTCTGAGCTTCCCAAAGAGCTGGAAGCAAGATGCTGTGCTGCCCAACTCTCCCTTTGGACAGAAGCCTGCACGTTGTGCCTTTCAGCTCTGGGGCAATGTAGCACACCCAGAGCAGAAGTTCTGCTTCAGCCACATCAGGCCAGCAAAGAAACTGCGTTTCACAGGCCTTTGAAAGAGATGTTCCCGGTAGGCTGTAAGAGAACTGTGCAGAGCGAGTTGTATCTTAGCTTCCCAAAGAGCTGGAAACAAGATGCTTTGGGGCCCAACTCGCCCTTTGGAAAGAAGCCTGCACGTTGTGCCTTTCAGCTCTAGGGCAATGTACCACACCCAGAGCAGAAGTTGTACTTCAGCCAGATCAGGCCTGCAAAGAAACTGCGTTTCACAGGCCTTTGGAAGAGATGTTCCCGGTATGCTGTAAGAGCACTGTGCAGAGCGAGTTGTTTCTTAGCTTCCCAAAGAGCTGGAAGCAAGATGCCGTGGGGTCAAACTCACCCTTTGGAAAGAAGCCTGCACGTTGTGCCTTTCAGCTCTAGTGCAATGTAGAACACCCAGAGCAGAAGTTGTACTTCAGCCATATCAGGCCTGCAAAGAAACTGTGTTTCACAGGCCTTTGTAAGAGATGTTCCCGGTAGGCTGTAAGAGCACTGTGCAGAGCGAATTGTTTCTTTGCTTCCCAAAGAGTTGGAAGCAAGATTCTGTGGGGCCCAACTTGCCCTTTGTTAAGAGGCCTGCACGTTGTGCCTTTCAGCTCTAGGGCAATGCAGCGCACCCAGAGCAGAAGTTCTACTTCAGCCATATCAGGCCCGCAAAGAAACTGCATTTCACAGGCCTTTGGAAGAGCTGTTGCCAGTAGGCTGTAAGAGCACTGTGCAGAGCGAGTTGTTTCTTAGCTTCCCAAAGAGCTGGAAGCAAGATGCTGTGGTGCCCAACTCGCCCTTTGGAAAGAAGCCTGCACGTTGTGCCTTTCAGCTCTAGGGCAATGTAGCAGACCCAGAGCAGAAGTTCTACTTCCGCCAGATGAGGCCTGCAAAGAAGCTGCGTTTCACAGCCCTTAGAGGAGATGTTCCCGGTAGGCTGTAAGAGCACTGTGCAGAGCGAGTTGTTTCTGAGATTCCCAAAGAGCTGGAAGCAAGAGGCTGTGGGGCCCAACTCACCCTTTGGAAAGAAGCCTGCACGTTGTGCCTTAAAGCTCCTGGGCAATGTAGCACACCCAGAGCAGAAGTTCTGCTTCAGCCACATCAGGCCAGCAAAGAAACTGCGTTTCACAGGCCTTTGAAAGAGATGTTCCCGGTAGGCTGTAAGAGAACTGTGCAGAGCGAGTTGTATCTTAGCTTCCCAAAGAGCTGGAAACAAGATGCTTTGGGGCCCAACTCGCCCTTTGGAAAGGAGACAGCACGTTGTGCCTTTCTGCTCTAGGGCAATGTAGCACACCCAGAGCAGAAGTTCTACTTCAGCCAGATCAGGCCTGAAAAGAAACTGCGTTTCACAGGCCTTTGGAAGAGATGTTCCTGGTAGGCTGTAACAGCACTGTGCAGAGCGAGTTGTTTCTTAGCTTCACAAAGAGCTGGAAGCAAGATGCTGTTCGGCCCAACTCGCCCCTTGGGAAGAACACTGCACGTTGTGCCTCTCAGCTCTAGGGCAATGTAGCACACCCAGAGCAGAAGTTCTACCTCTGAAAGATGAGGCCTGCAAAGGAACTGCGTTTCACAGGCCTTTCGAAGAGATGTTCCCGGTAGGCTGTAAGAGCATTGTGCAGAGCGCGTTGTTTCTTAGCTTACCCAACAGCTGGAAGCAAGATGCTGTGGGGCTCAACTCGCCATTTGTTAAGAAGCCTGCACGTTGTGCCTTTCAGCTCTAGGGCAATGTAGCACACCCAGAGCAGAAGTTCTACTTCAGCCAGATCAGGCCTTCAAAGAAACGGCGTTTCACAGGCCTTTGTAAGAGATGTTCCCGGTTGGCTGTAAGAACACTGTGCAGAGCAACTTGTTTCTTATCTTCCCAAAGAGCTGGGAGCAAGATGCTTTGGGGACCCTCTGCCCCTGTGGAAAGAAGACAGCACTTTGTGCCTTTCAGGTCTAGGGCAATGGAGCACACCCAGAGCAGAAGTTCTACATCAGCCAGATCAGGCCTGCAGAGAAACTTCGCTTCACAGGCCTTTGTAAGAGATGTTCGGGGTAGGCTGTAAGAGCACTGTGCAGACGAGTTGTTTCTTAGCTTCCCAAAGAGCTGGAAGCAAGTTGCTTAGGGGCCCATGTGCACCTTTCTAAAGAAGGCAGCACTTTGTGCCTTTCAGCTCTAGGGCAATGTAGCACACCCAGAGCAGAAGTTCTACTTCAGCCACATCAGGCCTGCAAATAAAGTGCGTTTCACAGGCCTTTGTAAGAAATGTTCCCGGTAGGCTGTAAGAGCACTGTGCAGGGCAACATGATTCTTAGCTTCCCAAAGAGCTGGAAGCAAGATGCTTTGGGGTACCTCTGCCCCTATGGAAAGAGGACAGCACGTTGTGCCTTTGAGCTCTAGGGCAATGTAGCACACCGAGAGCAGAAGTTCTACTTGAGCCAGATCAGGCCTGCAAAGAAACTGCGTTTCACAGGCCTTTGTAAGAGATGTTCCCGGTAGGCTGCAAGAGCACTGTGCAGAGCGACTTGTTTCTTAGCTTCCCAAACAGCTGGAAGCAAGATGATTTGGGGACCCTCTGCCCTGTGGAAAGAAGACAGCACTTTATGACTTTCAGCTATAGGGCAATGTAGCACACCCAGAGCAGAAGTTCTACTTCAGCCAGATGAGGCCTGCAAAGAAACTGCGTTTCACAGGCCTTTGTAAGAGATGTTCCCGGTAGGATGTAAGAGCACTGTGCGGAGCGACTTGTTTCTTAGACTCCCAAAGAGCTGGAAGCTAGATGCTTTGGGGCCCTTCTGCCCATTTGCAAACAAGCCAGCACTTTTTGCCAGGCAGCTCTAGGGCAATGTAGCACACCCAGAGCAGAAGTTCTATTTCAACCAGATCAGGCCTACAAAGAAACTGCGTTTCACAGGCCTTTGTAAGAGATGTTCCCGGTAGGCTGAAAGAGCACTGTGCAGAGCGACTTGTTTCTTAGCTTCCCAAAGAGCTGGAAGCAAGATGATTTGGTGCCAATAGGCCCCTTGCAAACAAGCAAGCACTTTGTGGCTTTCAGCACTAGGGCAATGTAGCACACCCAGAGCAGAAGTTCTACTTCAGCCAGATGAGGCCTGCAAAGGAACTGCGTTTCACAGGGCTTTGTAAGAAATGTTCCCGGTAGGCTGTAAGAGCACTGTGCAGAGCGACTTGTTTCTTAGCTTCCCAAAGAGCTGGAAGCAAGACGCTGTGGGGCCCAACTCGCCCTTTGGAAAGAAGCTTGCACGTTGTGCCTTTCAGCTCTAGGGCAATGTAGCACACCCAGAGCAAAAGTTGTACTTCAGCCAGATCAGGCCTGCAAAGAACCTGCATTTCACAGGCCTTTGAAAGAGATGTTCCCGGTAGGCTGTAAGAGTACTGTGCAGAGCGACTTGTTTCTTAGCTTCCCAAACAGCTGGAAGCAAGATGCTTTGGGGACCCTCTGCCCCTGTGGATTGAAGACAGCAGTCTGTTCCTTTCATCACTAGGGCAATGTAGGACAGCCAGAGCAGAAGTTCTACTTCAGCCAGATCAGGCCTGCAAAGAAACTGCGTTTCACAGGCCTGTATAAGAGATGTTTTCGGTAGGCTGTAAGAGCACTGTGCAGAGCGACTTGTTTCCTAGCTTCCCAAAGAGCTGGAAGCAAGACGCTGTGGGGCCCAACTCGCCCTTTGGAAAGCAGCTTGCACGTTGTGCCTTTCAGCTCTAGGGCAATGTAGCACACCCAGAGCAGAAGTTGTACTTCAGCCAGATCAGGCCTGCAAAGAAACTGCGTTTCACAGGCCTCTGTACGAGATGTTCCCGGTAGGCTGTAAGAGCACTGTGCCAAGCGACTTCTGTCTTTGCTTCCCAAAGAGCTGGAAGCAAGATGCTTTGGGGCCCATCTGCCCCCTTGCAAACAAGCCAGCACTTTGGCCCTTGCAGCTCTAGGGCAATGTAGCAGACCCAGAGAAGAAGTTCTACTTCAGCCAGATCAGGCCTGCAAAGAAGCTGCGTTTCACAGGCCTTTGTAAGTGATGTTCCCGGTAGGCTGTAAGAGCACTGTGCCAAGCGACTTCTGTCTTTGCTTCCCAAAGAGCAGGAAGAAAGATGCTTTGGGTACCCTTTACCCCTGTGGAAAGAAGACAGCACTTTGTGCCTTTCAGCTCTAGGGCAATGTAGCACAGCCAGAGCAGAAGTTCTACTTCAGCCAGATCAGGCCTGCAAAGAAACTGCGTTTCACAGGCCTATGTAAGAGATGTTCCCGGTAGGCTGTATGAGCACTGTGCAGAGCGACATCTTTCTTAGCTTCCCAAAGAGCTGGAAGCAAGATGCTTTGGGGACCCTCTGCCCCTATGGAAAGAAGGCAGCACTTTGTGCCTTTCAGCTCTAGGGCAATGTGGCACACCCAGAGCAGAAGTTATACTTCAGCCAGATGAGACCTGCAAAGAAACTGCGTTTCACAGGCCTTTGTCAGAGATGTTTCCGGTAGGCTGTAAGAGCACTGTGCAGAGCGACTTGTTTGTTACTTTCGCAAAGAGCTGGAAGCAAGATGCTTTGGGGCCCATCTGCACCTTTTCAAACAAGGCAGCACTTTGTGCCTTGTAGCTCTAGGGCAAAGTAGCACACCAAGAGCAGAAGTTCTACTTCAGCCAGATCAGGCCTGCAAAGAAACTGCGTTTCACAGGCCTTTCTAAGACATGTTCCCGGTAGGATGTCAGAGCACTGTGCAGAGCGACTTGTTTCTTAGCTTCCCAAAGAGCTGGAAGCAAGATGCATTGGGGACCCTCTGCCCCTGTGGATTGAAGACAGCAGTTTGTTCCTTTCATCACTAGGGCAATGTAGGACACCCAGAGCAGAAGTTCTACTTCAGCCAGATCAGGCCTGCAAAGAAACTGCGTTTCACAGGCCTTTGTAAGAGATGTTCCCGGTAGGCTGTAAGAGCACTGTGCAGAGAGACTTGTTTCTTAGCTTCCCAAAGAGCTGGAAGCAAGATGCTTTGGGGACCCTCTGGCCCTGTGGAAAAAAGACAGCACTTTATGACTTTCAGGTCTAGGTGAATGTAGCACACCCAGAGCAGAAGTTCTACTTCAGCCAGATCAGGCCTGCAACGAAACTGCGCTTCACAGTCCTTTCTAAGACATGTTCCCGGTAGCATGTCAGAGCACTGTGCAGAGCGACTTGTTTCTTAGCTTCCCAAAGATCTGGAAGCAAGATGCATTGGGGACCCTCTGCCCCTGTGGATTGAAGACAGCAGTTTGTTCCTTTCATCACTAGGGCAATGTAGGACACCCAGAGCAGAAGTTCTTCTTCAGCCAGATGAGGCCTGCAAAGAAACTGCGTTTCACAGGGCTTTGTAAGAGATGTTCCCGGTAGGCTGTAAGAACACTGTGCAGAGCGAGTTGTTTCTTAGCTTCCCAAAGAGCTGGAAGCAATTGCTTAGGGGCCCATGTGCCCCTTTCTAAAGAAGGCAGCACTTTGTGCCTTTCAGCTCTAGGGCAATGTAGCACACCCAGAGCAGAAGTTCTACTTCAGCCAGATCAGGCCTGCAAAGAAACTGCGTTTCACATGGCTTTGTAAGAGATGTTCCCGGTAGGCTGTAAGAGCACTGTGCAGAGCGATTTGTTTCTTAGCTTCCCAAAGAGCTGGAACCAAGATGCTTTGGGGACCCACTGCCCCTTTGGAAAGAAGTCAGCACTTTGTGACTTTCAGCTCTAGGGCAATGTGGCACACCCAGAGCAGAAGTTCTACTTCAGCCAGATCAGGCCTGCAAAGAAACTGCGTTTCACAGGCCTTTGTAAGAGATGTTCACGGTAGGCTGTAAGAGCACTGTGCAGAGCGATTTGTTTCTTAGCTTCCAGAAGAGCTGGGACAAAGATGCTTTGGGGCCCATCTGCCCCTTTCTTAAGAAGGCAGCACTTTGTGCCTTGCAGCTGTATGGCAATGTAGCACACCCAGAGCAGAAGTTCTACTTCCGCCAGATCAGGCCTGCAAAGAAACTGCGTTTCACATGCCTTTGTAAGAGATGTTCCTGGTAGGCTGTAAGACCACTGTGCAGAGCGACTTGTTTATTGGCTTCACAAAAAGCTGGAAGCAAGATGCTTTGGGGCCCAACTCGCCCTTTGGAAAGAAGCCTGCACGTTGTGCCTTTCAGCTCTAGGGCAATGTGGCACACCCAGAGCTGAAGTTCTACTTCAGCCAGATGAGACCTGCAAAGAAACTGCGTTTCTCAGGCCTTTGTAAGAGATGTTCCCGGTAGGCTGTAAGAGCACTGTGCAGAGCGACTTGTTACTTAGCTTCCCAAAGAGCTGGAAGCAAGATGCTTTGGGGACCCTCTGCCCCTGTGGATTGAAGACAGCAGTTTGTTCCTTTCATCACTAGGTCAATGTAGCACAGCCAGAATAGAAGTTCTACTTCAGCCAGATCAGGCCTGCAAAGAAACTGCGTTTCACAGGCCTCTATAAGAGATGTTCTCGGTAGGCTGTAAGAGCACTGTGCAGAGCGACTTGTTTCTTAGCTTCCCAAAGAGCTGGAAGCAAGATGCTTTGCGGCCCATCTGCCCCTTTCTAAAGAATGCAGCTCTTTTTGCCTTTCAACTCTATTGCAATGTAGCACACCCAGAGCAGAAGTTCTACTTCAGCAAGATCAGGCCTGCAAATGAACTGCATTTCAAAGGCCTTTGTAAGAGATGTTCCCGGTACGCTGTAAGAGCACTGTGCAGAGCGACTTGTTTCTTAGCTTCCCAAAGAGCTGGAAGAAAGCTGCTTAGGGTACCCTTTACCCCTGTGGAAAGAAGACAGCACTTTTTGCCTTTCAGCTCTAGGGAAATGTAGCACACCCAGAGCAGAAGTTCTACTTCAGCAAGATCAGGCCTGCAAATGAACTGCATTTCAAAGGCCTTTGTAAGAGATGTTCCCTGTAGGGTGTAAGAGCACTGTGAAGAGAGACTTGTTTCTTGGCTTCCCAAAGAGCTGGATGCAGGATGCTTTGGGGACCCTCTGCCCCTATGGAAAGAGGACAGCACTTTGTGCCTTGCAGCTCTAGGGCAATGTAGCACACCCAGAGCAGAAGTTCTACTTCAGCCAGATCAGGCCTGCAACGAAACTGCGTTTCACAGGCCTTTGGAAGAGATGTTCCCGGTAGGCTGTAAGAGCACTGTGCAGAGCGAGTTGTTTCTTAACTTCCCAAACACTTGGAAGCAAGATGCTGTGGGTCCCCACTCGCCCTTTGGAAAGATCCTGCACGTTGTGCCTTTCAGCTCTAGGGCAATGTAGCACACCCAGAGCAGAAGTTCTACTTCAGCCAGATCAGGCCTGCAACGAAACTGCGTTTCACAGGCCTTTGGAAGAGATGTTCCCGGTAGGCTGTCAGAGCACTGGGCAGAGGGTGTTGTTTTTTAGCTTCCCAAAGAGCTGGAAGCAAGATGCTGTGGGGCCCAACATGCCCTTTGGAAAGAATCCTGCACATTGTGCCTTTCAGCTCTAGGGCAATGTAGCACACCCAGAGCAGAAGTTCTACTTCAGCCATATCAGGCCTGCAAAGAAACTGCGTTTCACAGGCCTTTGTAAGAGATGTTCCCGGTAGGCTGTAAGAGCACTGTGCAGAGCGAGTTGTTTCTTAGCTTCACAAAGAGCTGGAAGCAAGATGCTGTTGGGCCCAACTCGCCCTTTGGGAAGAAGCCTGCACGTTGTGCCTTTCAGCTCTAGGGCAATGTAGCACACCCAGAGCAGTAGTTCTACTTCAGACAAATCAGGCCTGCAAAGAAACTGCGTTTCACAGGCCTATGGAAGAGATGCTCCCGGTAGGCTGAAAGAGCATTGTGCAGAGCGAGTTGTTTCTTTGCTTCCCAAAGAGCTGGAAGCAAGATGCTGTGGGGCCCAAATCACCCTTTGGAAAGAAGCCTCGACATTGTGCCTTTCAGCTCTAGGGCAATGTAGCACACCCAGAGCAGAAGTTGTACTTCAGCCAGATCAGGCCTGCAAAGAAACTGCGTTTCACAGGCCTTTGGAAGAGATGTTCCCGGTATGCTGTAAGAGCACTGTGCAGACCGAGTTGTTTCTTAGCTTCCCAAAGAGCTAGAAGCAAGATGCTGTGGGGCCAAACTCGCCCTTTGTTAAGAATCCTGCACGTTGTGCCTTTCAGCTCTAGGGCAATGTAGCAGACCCAGAGCAGAAGTTCTACTTCCGCCAGATGAGGCCTGCAAAGAAGCTGCGTTTCACAGCCCTTAGAGGAGATGTTCCAGGTAGGCTGTAAGAGCACTGTGCAGAGCGAGTTGTTTCTGAGATTCCCAAAGAGCTGGAAGCAAGAGGCTGTGGGGCCCAACTCGCCCATTGTTAAGAGGCCTGCACGTTGTGCCTTTCAGCTCTAGGGCACTGTAGCACACCTAGAGCAGAAGTTGTAATTCAGCCAGATAAGGCCTGCAAAGAAACTGCGTTTCACAGGCCTTTGGAAGAGATGTTCCCGGTAGGCTGTAAGAGCACTGTGCAGAGCGACTTGTTTCTTAGCTTCCCAAAGAGCTGGAAGCAAGATGCGTTGGGGCCCATCTGCCCCTTTCTAAAGAAGGAAGCACATTGTGCCTTGCAGCTCTAGGGCAATGTAGCACACCCAGAGCAGAGGTTCTACTTCAGACAGATCAGGCCTGCAAAGAAACGGCGTTTCACAGACCTTTGTAAGAGATGTTCCCGGTAGGCTGTAAGAGCACTGTGCAGAGCGACTAATTTCTTAGCTTCCCAAAGAGCTGGAAGCAAGATGCTTTGGGGACCCTCTGCCCCTATGGAAAGAGGACAGCACTTTGTGCCTTTCAGCTCTAGGGCAATGTAGCACACGCATAGCAGAAGTTCTACTTCAGAGAGATCAGGCCTGAAAAGAAACTGCGTTTCACAGGCCTTTGTAAGAGATGTTCCCGGTAGGCTGTAAGAGCACTGTGCAGAGCGACTTGTTTCATAGCTTCCCAAAGAGATGGAAGCAAGGTGCTTTGGGGACCCTCTGCCCTTGTGGAAAGAAGACAGCACTTTGTGCCTTTCAGGTCTTGGGCAATGGAGCACACCCAGAGCAGAAGTTCTACATCAGCCAGATCAGGCCTGCAGAGAAACTTCGCTTCACAGGCCTTTGTAAGAGATGTTCGGGGTAGGCTGTAAGAGCACTGCGTAGAGCGACTTGTTTCTTAGCTTCCCAAAGAGCTGGAAGCAAGATGATTTGGGGCCCATCTGCCCCTTTCGAAAGAAGGCAGCACTGTGTGCCTTGCCACTCTAGGGCCATGTAGCACATCCAGAACAGAAGTTCTACTTCAGCCAGATCAGGCCTGCAGAGAAACTGCGTTTCACAGGCCTTTGTATGAGGTTTTCCCGGTAGGCTGTAGAAGCACTATGCAGAGCGAGTTGTTTCTTATCTTCCCAAAGAGCTGGAAGCAAGATGCTTTGGGGACCCTCTGACACTACGGAAAGAAGGCAGCACTTTCTGCCTTGCAGCTCTAGGGAAATGTAGCACACCCAGAGCAGAAGTTCTACTACAGCCAGATCAGGTCTGCAAAGGAACTCCGTTTCACAGGCCTCTGTAAGAGATGTTCCCCGAAGGCTGTAAGAGCACTGTGCAGAGCGACTTGTTTCTTTGCTTCCCAAAGAGCTGGAAGCAAGATGCTTTGGGGCCCATCTGCACCTTTCTAAAGAAGGCAGCTCTTTGTGCCTTGCAGCTCGAGGGCAATGTAGCTCGCCCAGAGCAGAAGTTCTACTTCAGCCAGATCAGGCCTGCAAAGAAACTGCGTTTCACAGGCCTTTGGAAGAGATGTTCCCGGTAGGCTGTAAGAGCACTGTGCAGAGCGAGTTGTTTCTTAGCTTCCCAAAGAGCTAGAAGCAAGATGCTGTGGGGCCCAACTCGCCCTTTGTTAAGAATCCTGCACGTTGTGCCTTTCAGCTCTAGGGCAATGTAGCAGACCCAGAGCAGAAGTTCTACTTCCGCCAGATGAGGAGTGCAAAGAAGCTGCGTTTCACAGCCCTTAGAGGAGATGTTCCCGGTAGGCTGTAAGAGCACTGTGCAGAGCGAGTTGTTTCTGAGATTCCCAAAGAGCTGGAAGCAAGAGGCTGTGGGGCCCAACTCGCCCATTGTTAAGAGGCCTGCACGTTGTGCCTTTCAGCTCTAGGGCACTGTAGCACACCTAGAGAAGAAGTTGTAATTCAGCCAGATAAGGCCTGCAAAGAAACTGCGTTTCACAGGCCTTTGGAAGAGATGTTCCCGGTAGGCTGTAAGAGCACTGTGTAGTGCGAGTTGTTTCTTAGCTTCCCAAAGAGCTGGAAGGAAGATGCTTTGGGGCCCAACTCGCCCTTTGGAAAGAGCCTGCACGTTGTGCCTTTCAGCTCTATGGCAATGTAGCACACCCAGAGCAGAAGTTCTACTTCAACCAGATCAGGCCTGCAAAGAAACTGCGTTTCACAGGCCTTTGGAAGAGATATACCCGGTAGGCTGTAAGAGCACTGTGCAGAGCGAGTTGTTTCTGAGCTTCCCAAAGGGCTGGAAGCAAGATGCTGTGCTGCCCAACTCTCCCTTTGGACAGAAGCCTGCACGTTGTGCCTTTCAGCTCTGGGGCAATGTAGCACACCCAGAGCAGAAGTTCTACTTCAGCCAGTTCAGGCCTGCGTAGAAACTGCGTTTCACAGGTCTTTGGAAGAGATGTTCCCGTTAGGCTGTAATAGCACTGTGCAGAGCGAGTTGTTTCTTAGCTTCCCAAAGAGCTGGAAGCAAGATGCTGTGGGGCCCAACTCACCCTTTGGAAAGAAGCCTGCACGTTGTGCCTTACAGCTCCTGGGCAATGTAGCACACCCAGAGCAAAAGTTCTGATTCAGCCACATCAGGCCAGAAGAAACTGCGTTTCAAATGCCTTTGAAAGAGATGTTCCCGGTAGGCTGTAAGAGAACTGTGCAGAGCGAGTTGTTTCTTTGCTTCCCAAAGAGCTGGAAGCAAGATGCTTTGGGGCCCATCTGCACCTTTCTAAAGAAGGCAGCTCTTTGTGCCTTGCAGCTGGAGGGCAATGTAGCTCGCCCAGAGCAGAAGTTCTACTTCAGCCAGATCAGGCCTGCAAAGAAACTGCCTTTCACAGGCCTTTGGAAGAGATATTCCCGGTAGGCTGTAAGAGCACTGTGCAGAGCGAGTTGTTTCTTAGCTTCCCAAAGAGCTGGAAGCAAGACGCTGTGGGGCCCAACTCGCACTTTGGAAAGAAGCCAGCACATTGTGCCTTTCAGCTCTAGGGCAATGTAGCACACCCAGACCAGAAGTTGTACTTCAGCCAGATGAGGCTTGCAAATAAACTGCGTTTCTCAGGCCTTTGGAAGAGATGTTCCCGGTAGGCAGTAAGAGCACTGAGCACAGCGAGTTGTTTCTGATCTTCCCAAATAGGGGGAAGCAAGATGCTTTGGGGCCCAACTCGCCCTTTGGAAAGAAGCCTGCACGTTGTGCCTTTCAGCTCTAGGGCAATGTACCACACCCAGAGCAGAAGTTGTACTTCAGCCAGATCAGGCCTGCAAAGAAACTGCGTTTCACAGGCCTTTGGAAGAGATGTTCCCGGTAGGCTGTAAGAGCACTGTGCAGAGCGAGTTGTTTCTTAGCTTCCCAAAGAGCTGGAAGCAAGATGCTTTGGGGCCCAACTCGCCCTTTGTTAAGAGGCCTGCACGTTGTGCCTTTCAGCTCTAGGGCAATGTAGCACACCTAGAGCATAGGTTTTACTTCAGCCATATCAGGCCTGCAAAGAAACTGTGTTTCACAGGCCCTTGGAAGAGATGTTCACGGTAGGCTGTAAGAGCACTGTGCAGAGCGAGTTGTTCCTTAGCTTCCCAAAGACCTGGAAGCAAGATTCTGTGGGGCCCGACTCGCCCTTTGTTAAGAAGCCTTCACGTTGTGCATTTCACCTCTAGGGCAATGTAGCGCACCAAGAGCAGAAGTTCTACTTCAGCCAGATCGGGCCTGCAAAGAAACTGCGTTTCACAGGACTTTGGAAGAGATGTTCCCAGTAGGCTGTAAGAGCACTGTGCAGAGCGAGTTGTTTCTTACCTTCCCAAAGAGCTGGAAGCAAGATCCTGTGGGGCCCACTCGCACTTTGGACCGAAGCCTGCACGTTGTGCCTTTCAGCTTAGGTCAATGTAGCACACCCAGAGCAGAAGTTCTACTTCAGCCAGATCAGGCCTGCAAAGAAACTGCGTTTCACAAGCCTTTGGAAGAGATGTTCCCGGTAGGCTGTAAGAGCACTGTGCAGAGCCAGTTGTTTCTTAGCTTCCCAAAGAGCTGGAAGCAAGATGCTGTGGGGCCCAACTCGCACTTTCGAAAGCAGGCTTCACGTTGTGCCTTTCAGCTCTAGGGCAATGTAGCAAACCCAGAGCATAAGTTGTACTTCACACAGATCAGGCCTGCAAAGAAACTGCGTTTCACAGACCTTTGGAAGAGACGTTCCCTGTAGGCTGTAAGAGCACTGGGCAGAGCGAGTTGTTTCTTACCTTCCCAAAGAGCTGGAAGCAAGATGCCGTGGGGCCCAACTCGCCCTTTGGAAAGAAGCCTGCACGTTGGGCCTTTCAGCTCTAGGGCAATGTAGCACACCCAGAGCAGAAGTTCTACTTCAGCCAGATCAGGCCTGCAAAGAAACTGCGTTTCACAGGCCTTTGTAAGAGATGTTCCCGGTAGGCTGTAAGAGCACTGTGCAGAGCGAGTTGTTTCTTAGCTTCCCAAAGAGCTGGAAGCAAGATGCTGTGGGGCCCAACTCGCCCTTTGTTAAGAGGCCTGCACGTTGTGCCTTTCAGCTCTAGGGCAATGTAGCACACCTAGAGCAGAGGTTTTACTTCAGCCATATCAGGCCTGCAAAGAAACTGCGTTTCACAGGCCTTTGGAAGAGATGTTCCCGGTAGGCAGTTAGAGCACTGTGCAGAGCGAGTTGTTTCTGAGCTTCCCAAATAGGTGGAAGCAAGATGCTTTGGGGCCCAACTCGCCCTTTGGAAAGAAGCCTGCACATTGTGCCTTTCTGCTCTAGGGCAATGTAGCACACGCAGAGCAGAAGTTCTACTTCAGCCAGATCAGGCCTGCAAAGTAACTGCGTTTCACAGGCCTTTGGAAGAGATGTTCCCTTTAGGCTGTAGCAGCACTGTGCACAGCAAGTTGTTTCTTAGCTTCCCAAAGAGCTGGAAGCAAGATGTTGTGGGGCCCAACACGCCCTTTGGAAAGAAGCCTGTACGTTGTGCCTTTCAGCTCTAGGCAATGTAGCACATCCAGAGCAGAAGTTCTACTTCAGCCAGATCAGGCCTGCAAAGAAACTGCGTTTCACAGGCCTTTCGAAGTCATGTTCCCGGTAGGCTGTAAGAGCACTGTGCAGAGCGAGTTGTTTCTTAGCTTCCCAAAGAGCTGGAAGCAAGATGCTGTGGGGCCCAACTCGCCCTTTGGAAAGGAGCCTACACATTGTGCCTTTCAGCTCTAGGGCAATGTAGCACACCCAGAGCAGAAGTTCTACTTCAGCCAGATGAGACCTGCAAAGAAACAGCGTTTCACAGGCCTTTGGAAGAGATGCACCCGGTAGGCTGTAAAGCATTCTGCAGAGCGAGTTGTTTCTTAGCTTCCCGAAGAGCTGGAAGCAAGATGCTGTGGGGCCCAACTCGCCCTTTGTTAAGAAGCCTGCACGTTGTGGCTTTCAGCTCTAGGGCAATGTAGCACACCCAGAGCAGAAGTTGTACTTCAGCCAGATCAGGCCTGCAAAGAAACTGCGTTTCACAGGCCTTTGGAAGAGATGTTCCAGGTAGGCTGTAAGAGCACTGGGCAGAGCGAGTTGTTTCTTAGCTTCCCAAAGACCTGGAAGCAAGATGCTTTGGGGCCCAACTCGCCCTTTGGACAGAAGCCTGCACGTTGCGCCTTCCAGCTCTACGGCAATGTAGCACACCCAGAGCAGAAGTCCTACTTCAGCCATATCAGGTCTGCAAAGAAACTGCGTTTCACAAGCCTTTGTAAGAGATGTTCCCGGTAGGCTGAAAGAGCACTGTGCAGAGCGAGTTGTTTCTTAGCTTCCCAAAGAGCTGGAAGCAAGATGCTGTGGGGCCCAAATCACCCTTTGGAAAGAAGGCTGCACGTTGTGCCTTTCAGCTCTAGGGCAATTTAGCACACCCAGAGCAGAAGTCGTACTTCAGCCAGATCAGGCCGGCAAAGAAACTGCGTTTCACAGGCCTCTGTACGAGATGTTCCCGGTAGGCTGTAAGAGCACTGTGCCAAGCGACTTCTGTCTTTGCTTCCCAAAGAGCTGGAAGCAAGATGCTTTTGGGCCCATCTGCCCCCTTGCAAACAAGCCAGCACTTTGGCCCTTGCAGCTCTAGGGCAATGTAGCAGACCCAGAGAAGAAGTTCTACTTCAGCCAGATCAGGCCTGCAAAGAAGCTGCGTTTCACAGGCCTTTGTAAGTGATGTTCCCGGTAGGCTGTAAGAGCACTGTGCCAAGCGACTTCTGTCTTTGCTTCCCAAAGAGCAGGAAGAAAGATGCTTTGGGTACCCTTTACCCCTGTGGAAAGAAGACAGCACTTTGTGCCTTTCAGCTCTAGGGCAATGTAGCACAGCCAGAGCAGAAGTTCTACTTCAGCCAGATCAGGCCTGCAAAGAAACTGCGTTTCACAGGCCTATGTAAGAGATGTTCCCGGTAGGCTGTATGAGCACTGTGCAGAGCGACATCTTTCTTAGCTTCCCAAAGAGCTGGAAGCAAGATGCTTTGGGGACCCTCTGCCCCTATGGAAAGAAGGCAGCACTTTGTGCCTTTCAGCTCTAGGGCAATGTGGCACACCCAGAGCAGAAGTTCTACTTCAGCCAGATGAGAACTGCAAAGAAACTGCGTTTCACAGGCCTTTGTCAGAGATGTTTCCGGTAGGCTGTAAGAGCACTGTGCAGAGAGACTTGTTTGTTACTTTCGCAAAGAGCTGGAAGCAAGATGCTTTGGGGCCCATCTGCACCTTTTCAAACAAGGCAGCACTTTGTGCCTTGTAGCTCTAGGGCAAAGTAGCACACCAAGAGCAGAAGTTCTACTTCAGCCAGATCAGGCCTGCAAAGAAACTGCGTTTCACAGGCCTTTCTAAGACATGTTCCCGGTAGGATGTCAGAGCACTGTGCAGAGCGACTTGTTTCTTAGCTTCCCAAAGAGCTGGAAGCAAGATGCATTGGGGACCCTCTGCCCCTGTGGATTGAAGACAGCAGTTTGTTCCTTTCATCACTAGGGCAATGTAGGACACCCAGAGCAGAAGTTCTACTTCAGCCAGATCAGGCCTGCAAACAAACTTCGTTTCACAGGCCTTTGTAAGAGATGTTCCCGGTAGGCTGTAAGAGCACTGTGCAGAGAGACTTGTTTCTTAGCTTCCCAAAGAGCTGGAAGCAAGATGCTTTGGGGACCCACTGGCCCTGTGGAAAAAAGACAGCACTTTATGACTTTCAGGTCTAGGTGAATGTAGCACACCCAGAGCAGAAGTTCTACTTCAGCCAGATCAGGCCTGCAACGAAACTGCGCTTCACAGGCCTTTGTAAGAGATGTTCCCGGTAGGATGTCAGAGCACTGTGCAGAGCGACTTGTTTCTTAGCTTCCCAAAGATCTGGCAGCAAGATGCATTGGGGACCCTCTGCCCCTGTGGATTGAAGACAGCAGTTTGTTCCTTTCATCACTAGGGCAATGTAGGACACCCAGAGCAGAAGTTCTTCTTCAGCCAGATGAGGCCTGCAAAGAAACTGCGTTTCACAGAGCTTTGTAAGAGATGTTCCCGGTAGGCTGTAAGAACACTGTGCAGAGCGAGTTGTTTCTTAGCTTCCCAAAGAGCTGGAAGCAATTGCTTAGGGGCCCATGTGCCCCTTTCTAAAGAAGGCAGCACTTTGTGCCTTTCAGCTCTAGGGCAATGTAGCACACCCAGAGCAGAAGTTCTACTTCAGCCAGATCAGGCCTGCAAAGAAACTGCGTTTCACAGGGCTTTGTAAGAGATGTTCCCGGTAGGCTGTAAGAGCACTGTGCAGAGCGATTTGTTTCTTAGCTTCCCAAAGAGCTGGAACCAAGATGCTTTGGGGACCCACTGCCCCTTTGGAAAGAAGTCAGCACTTTGTGACTTTCAGCTCTAGGGCAATGTGGCACACCCAGAGCAGAAGTTCTACTTCAGCCAGATCAGGCCTGCAAAGAAACTGCGTTTCACAGGCCTTTGTAAGAGATGTTCACGGTAGGCTGTAAGAGCACTGTGCAGAGCGATTTGTTTCTTAGCTTCCAGAAGAGCTGGAACAAAGATGCTTTGGGGCCCATCTGCCCCTTTCTTAAGAAGGCAGCACTTTGTGCCTTGCAGCTGTATGGCAATGTAGCACACCCAGAGCAGAAGTTCTACTTCCGCCAGATCAGGCCTGCAAAGAAACTGCGTTTCACATGCCTTTGTAAGAGATGTTCCTGGTAGGCTGTAAGACCACTGTGCAGAGCGACTTGTTTATTGGCTTCACAAAAAGCTGGAAGCAAGATGCTTTGGGGCCCAACTCGCCCTTTGGAAAGAAGCCTGCACGTTGTGCCTTTCAGCTCTAGGGCAATGTGGCACACCCAGAGCTGAAGTTCTACTTCAGCCAGATGAGACCTGCAAAGAAACTGCGTTTCACAGGCCTTTGTAAGAGATGTTCCCGGTAGGCTGTAAGAGCACTGTGCAGAGCGACTTGTTACTTAGCTTCCCAAAGAGCTGGAAGCAAGATGCTTTGGGGACCCTCTGCCCCTGTGGATTGAAGACAGCAGTTTGTTCCTTTCATCACTAGGTCAATGTAGCACAGCCAGAATAGAAGTTCTACTTCAGCCAGATCAGGCCTGCAAAGAAACTGCGTTTCACAGGCCTCTATAAGAGATGTTCTCGGTAGGCTGTAAGAGCACTGTGCAGAGCGACTTGTTTCTTAGCTTCCCAAAGAGCTGGAAGCAAGATGCTTTGCGGCCCATCTGCCCCTTTCTAAAGAATGCAGCTCTTTTTGCCTTTCAACTCTATTGCAATGTAGCACACCCAGAGCAGAAGTTCTACTTCAGCAAGATCAGGCCTGCAAATGAACTGCATTTCAAAGGCCTTTGTAAGAGATGTTCCCGGTACGCTGTAAGAGCACTGTGCAGAGTGACTTGTTTCTTAGCTTCCCAAAGAGCTGGAAGAAAGCTGCTTAGGGTACCCTTTACCCCTGTGGAAAGAAGACAGCACTTTTTGCCTTTCAGCTCTAGGGAAATGTAGCACACCCAGAGCAGAAGTTCTACTTCAGCAAGATCAGGCCTGCAAATGAACTGCATTTCAAAGGCCTTTGTAAGAGATGTTCCCTGTAGGGTGTAAGAGCACTGTGAAGAGAGACTTGTTTCTTGGCTTCCCAAAGAGCTGGATGCAGGATGCTTTGGGGACCCTCTGCCCCTATGGAAAGAGGACAGCACTTTGTGCCTTGCAGCTCTAGGGCAATGTAGCACACCCAGAGCAGAAGTTCTACTTCAGCCAGATCAGGCCTGCAAAGAAACTGCGTTTCACAGGCCTTTGGAAGAGATGTTCCCGGTAGGCTGTAAGAGCACTGTGCAGAGCGAGTTGTTTCTTAACTTCCCAAAGACTTGGAAGCAAGATGCTGTGGGTCCCCACTCTCCCTTTGGAAAGATCCTGCACGTTGTGCCTTTCAGCTCTAGGGCAATGTAGCACACCCAGAGCAGAAGTTCTACTTCAGCCAGATCAGGCCTGCAAAGAAACTGCGTTTCACAGGCCTTTGGAAGAGATCTTCCCGGTAGGCTGTCAGAGCACTGGGCAGAGGGTGTTGTTTTTTAGCTTCCCAAAGAGCTGGAAGCAAGATGCTGTGGGGCCCAACATGCCCTTTGGAAAGAATCCTGCACATTGTGCCTTTCAGCTCTAGGGCAATGTAGCACACCCAGAGCAGAAGTTCTACTTCAGCCATATCAGGCCTGCAAAGAAACTGCGTTTCACAGGCCTTTGTAAGAGATGTTCCCGGTAGGCTGTAAGAGCACTGTGCAGAGCGAGTTGTTTCTTAGCTTCACAAAGAGCTGGAAGCAAGATGCTGTTGGGCCCAACTCGCCCTTTGGGAAGAAGCCTGCACGTTGTGCCTTTCAGCTCTAGGGCAATGTAGCACACCCAGAGCAGAAGTTCTACTTCAGACAAATCAGGCCTGCAAAGAAACTGCGTTTCACAGGCCTATGGAAGAGATATACCCGGTAGGCTGTAAGAGCACTGTGCAGAGCGAGTTGTTTCTGAGCTTCCCAAAGAGCTGGAAGCAAGATGCTGTGCTGCCCAACTCTCCCTTTGGACAGAAGCCTGCACGTTGTGCCTTTCAGCTCTGGGGCTATGTAGCACACCCAGAGCAGAAGTTCTACTTCAGCCAGTTCAGGCCTGCGTAGAAACTGCGTTTCACAGGCCTTTGAAAGAGATGTTCCCGGTAGGCTGTAAGAGAACTGTGCAGAGCGAGTTGTATCTTAGCTTCCCAAAGAGCTGGAAACAAGATGCTTTGGGGCCCAACTCGCCCTTTGGAAAGGAGACAGCACGTTGTGCCTTTCTGCTCTAGGGCAATGTAGCACACCCAGAGCAGAAGTTCTACTTCAGTCAGACCAGGCCTGCAAAGAAACAGCTTTTCACAGGCCTTTGGAAGAGATGTTCCCGGTAGGCCGTAAGAGCACTTTGCAGAGCGAGTTGTTTCTTAGCTTCCCAAAGAGCTGGAAGCAAGATGCTGTGGGACCCAGCTCACCCTTTGGAAAGAAGCCTGCACGTTGTGCCTTTCAGCTCTCGGCAATGTAGCACATCCAGAGCAGAAGTTGTACTTCAACCAGATCAAGGCTGCAAAGAAACTGCGTTTCACAGGCCTTTGGAAGAGATGTTCCCTGTAGGCTGTAGCAGAACTGTGCACAGCAAGTTGTTTCTTAGCTTCCCAAAGAGGTGGAAGCAAGATGCTGTGGGGCCCAACACGCCCTTTGGAAAGAAGCCTGCACGTTGTGCCTTTCAGCTCTAGGGCAATGTAGCACACCCAGAGCAGAAGTTCTACTTCAGCCAGATCAGGTCTGAAAAGAAACTGCGTTTCACAGGCCTTTGGAAGAGATGTTCCTGGTAGGCTGTAACAGAACTGTGCAGAGCGAGTTGTTTCTTAGCTTCACAAAGAGCTGGAAGCAAGATGCTGTTCGGCCCAACTCGCCCCTTGGGAAGAACACTGCACGTTGTGCCTCTCAGCTCTAGGGCAATGTAGCACACCCAGAGCAGAAGTTCTACTTCCGCTAGATGAGGCCTGCAAAGGAACTGCGTTTCACAGGCCTTTCGAAGAGATGTTCCCGGTAGGCTGTAAGAGCATTGTGCAGAGCGAGTTGTTTCTTAGCTTCCCCAACAGCTGGAAGCAAGATGCTGTTGGGCCCAACTCGCCATTTGTTAAGAAGCCTGCACGTTGTGCCTTTCAGCTCTAGGGCACTGTAGCACACCCAGAGCAGAAGTTCTACTTCAGCCAGATCAGGCCTGCAAAGAAACTGCCTTTCACAGGCCTTTGGAAGAGATATTCCCGGTAGGCTGTGAGAGCACTGTGCAGAGCGAGTTGTTTCTTTGCTTCCCAAAGAGCTGGAAGCAAGATGCCGTGGGGCCCATCTCGCCCATTGTTAAGAGGCCTGCACGTTGTGCCTTTCAGTTCTATGGCACTGTAGCACACCTAGAGCAGAGGTTTTACTTCAGCCAGATCAGGCCTGCAAATAAACTGCGTTTCACAGGCCTTTGTAAGAGATGTTCCCGGTAGGCTGAAAGAGCACTGTGCAGAGCGAGTTGTTTCTTAGCTTCCCAAAGAGCTGGAAGGAAGATGCTTTGGGGCCCAACTCGCCCTTTGGAAAGAGCCTGCACGTTGTGCCTTTCAGCTCTATGGCAATGTAGCACACCCAGAGCAGAAGTTCTACTTCAACCAGATCAGGCCTGCAAAGAAACTGCGTTTCACAGGCCTTTGGAAGAGATATACCCGGTAGGCTGTAAGAGCACTGTGCAGAGCGAGTTGTTTCTGAGCTTCCCAAAGAGCTGGAAGCAAGATGCTGTGCTGCCCAACTCTCCCTTTGGACAGAAGCCTGCACGTTGTGCCTTTCAGCTCTGGGGCAATGTAGCACACCCAGAGCAGAAGTTCTACTTCAGCCAGTTCAGGCCTGCGTAGAAACTGCGTTTCACAGGTCTTTGGAAGAGATGTTCCCGTTAGGCTGTAATAGCACTGTGCAGAGCGAGTTGTTTCTGAGCTTCCCAAAGAGCTGGAAGCAAGATGCTGTGGGGCCCAACTCACCCTTTGGAAAGAAGCCTGCACGTTGTGCCTTACAGCTCCTGGGCAATGTAGCACACCCAGAGCAAAAGTTCTGCTTCAGCCACATCAGGCCAGAAGAAACTGCGTTTCACATGCCTTTGAAAGAGATGTTCCCGGTAGGCTGTAAGAGAACTGTGCAGAGCGAGTTGTATCTTAGCTTCCCAAAGAGCTGGAAACAAGATGCTTTGGGGCCCAACTCGCCCTTTGGAAAGGAGACAGCACGTTGTGCCTTTCTGCTCTAGGGCAATTTAGCACACCCAGAGCAGAAGTTCTACTTCAGTCAGACCAGGCCTGCAAAGAAACAGCTTTTCACAGGCCTTTGGAAGAGATGTTCCCGGTAGGCCGTAAGAGCACTGTGCAGAGCGAGTTGTTTCTTAGCTTCCCAAAGAGCTGGAAGCAAGATGCTGTGGGACCCAACTCGCCCTTTGGAAAGAAGCCTGCACGTTGTGCCTTTCAGCTCTAGGGCAATGTAGCACATCCAGAGCAGAAGTTGTACTTCAACCAGATCAAGGCTGCAAAGAAACTGCGTTTCACAGGCCTTTGGAAGAGATGTTCCCTTAGGCTGTAGCAGAACTGTGCACAGCAAGTTGTTTCTTAGCTTCCCAAAGAGGTGGAAGCAAGATGCTGTGGGGCCCAACACGCCCTTTGGAAAGAAGCCTGCACGTTGTGCCTTTCAGCTCTAGGGCAATGTAGCACACCCAGAGCAGAAGTTCTACTTCAGCCAGATCAGGCCTGAAAAGAAACTGCGTTTCACAGGCCTTTGGAAGAGATGTTCCCGGTAGGCTGTAACAGCACTGTGCAGAGCGAGTTGTTTCTTAGCTTCCCAAAGAGCTGGAAGCAAGTTGCTTAGGGGCCCATGTGCACCTTTCTAAAGAAGGCCGCACTTTGTGCCTTTCAGCTCTAGGGCAATGTAGCACACCCAGAGCAGAAGTTCTACTTCAGCCACTTCAGGCCTGCAAATAAAGTGTGTTTCACAGGCCTTTGTAAGAAATGTTCCCGGTAGGCTGTAAGAGCATTGTGCAGAGCGAGTTGTTTCTTAGCTTCCCAAACAGCTGGAAGCAAGATGCTGTGGGGCCCAACTCGCCATTTGTTAAGAAGCCTGCACGTTGTGCCTTTCAGCTCTAGGGCAATGCAGCACACCCAGAGCAGAAGTTCTACTTCAGCCAGATCAGGCCTGCAAAGAAACTGCCTTTCACAGGCCTTTGGAAGAGATATTCCCGGTAGGCTGTAAGAGCACTGTGCAGAGCGAGTTGTTTCTTAGCTTCCCAAAGAGCTGGAAGCAAGACGCTGTGGGGCCCAACTCGCCCTTTGGCAAGAAGCCTGCACGTTGTGCCTTTCAGCTCTAGGGCAATGTAGCACACCCAGAGCAGAAGTTCTACTTCAGCCAGCCATCAGGCCTGTAAAGAAACTGCGTTTCAAAGGCCTTTGTAAGAGATGTTCCCGGTAGGCCGTAAGAGCACTGTGCAGAGCGAGTTGTTTCTTAGCTTGCCAAAGAGCTGGAAGCAAGATGCTGTGGGGCCCAACTCGCCCTTTGGAAAGAAGCCTACACATTGTGCCTTTCAGCTCTAGGGCAATGTAGCACACCCAGAGCAGATGTTCTACTTCAGCCAGATCAGGCCTGCAAAGAAACTGCGTTTCACAGGCCTTTGGAAGAGATGTTCCCTGTAGGCTGTAGCATCACTGTGCACAGCAAGTTGTTTCTTAGCTTCCCAAAGAGCTGGAAGCAAGATGCTGTGGGGCCCAACTCGCCCTTTGGAAGGAAGCCTGCACGTTGTGCCTTTCAGCTCTAGGGCAATGTAGCACACCCAGAGCAGAAGTTCTACTTCAGCCAGATCAGGCCTGCAAAGAAACTGCGTTTCACAGGCCTTTGTAAGAGATGTTCCCGGTAGGCTGTAAGAGCACTGTGCAGAGCGAGTTGTTTCTTAGCTTCCCAAAGAGCTGGAAGCAAGATGCTGTGGGGCCCAACTCGCCCTTTGGAAAGAAGCCTGCACGTTGTGCCTTTCAGCTCTAGGGCAATGTAGGACACCCAGAGCAGAAGTTGTACTTCAGCCAGATTAGGCTTGCAACGAAACTGCGTTTCACAGGCCTTTGTAAGTGATGTTCCCGATAGGCTGTAAGAGCACTGTGCAGAGCGAGTTGTTTCTTGGCTTCCCAAATAGCTGGAAGCAAGATGCTTTGGGGCCCAACTCGCACTTTGGAAAGAAGCCAGCACATTGTGCCTTTCAGCTCTAGGGCAATGTAGCACACCCAGACCAGAAGTTGTACTTCAGCCAGATGAGGCTTGCAAAGAAACTGCGTTTCTCAGGCCTTTGGAAGAGATGTTCCCGGTAGGCAGTAAGAGCACTGAGCACAGCGAGTTGTTTCTGATCTTCCCAAATAGGGGGAAGCAAGATGCTTTGGGGCCCAACTCGCCCTTTGGAAAGGAGCCTGCACGTTGTGCCTTTCAGCTCTAGGGCAATGTACCACACCCAGAGCAGAAGTTGTACTTCAGCCAGATCAGGCCTGCAAAGAAACTGCGTTTCACAGGCCTTTGGAAGAGATGTTCCCGGTAGGCTGTAAGAGCACTGTGCAGAGCGAGTTGTTTCTTACCTTCCCAAAGAGCTGGAAGCAAGATGCTGTGGGGCCCACTCGCACTTTGGACCGAAGCCTGCACGTTGTGCCTTTCAGCTTAGGTCAATGTAGCACACCCAGAGCAGAAGTTCTACTTCAGCCAGATCAGGCCTGCAAAGAAACTGCGTTTCACAAGCCTTTGGAAGAGATGTTCACGGTAGGCTGTAAGAGCACTGTGCAGAGCCAGTTGTTTCTTAGCTTCCCAAAGAGCTGGAAGCAAGATGCTGTGGGGCCCAACTCGCACTTTCGAAAGAAGGCTTCACGTTGTGCCTTTCAGCTCTAGTTCAATGTAGCAAACACAGAGCAGAAGTTGTACTTCACACAGATCAGGCCTGCAAAGAAACTGCGTTTCACAGACCTTTGGAAGAGACGTTCCCGGTAGGCTGTAAGAGCACTGGGCAGAGCGAGTTGTTTCTTACCTTCCCAAAGAGCTGGAAGCAAGATGCCGTGGGGCCCAACTCGCCCTTTGGAAAGAAGCCTGCACGTTGTGCCTTTCAGCTCTAGGGCAATGTAGCACACCCAGAGCAGAAGTTCTACTTCAGCCAGATCAGGCCTGCAAAGAAACTGCGTTTCACAGGCCTTTGTAAGAGATGTTCACGGTAGGCTGTAAGAGCACTGTGCAGAGCGAGTTGTTTCTTAGCTTCCCAAAGAGCTGGAAGCAAGATGCTGTGGGGCCCAACTCGCCCTTTGTTAAGAGGCCTGCACGTTGTGCCTTTCAGCTCTAGGGCAATGTAGCACACCTAGAGCAGAGGTTTTACTTCAGCCATATCAGGCCTGCAAAGAAACTGCGTTTCACAGGCCTTTGGAAGAGATGTTCCCGGTAGGCAGTTAGAGCACTGTGCAGAGCGAGTTGTTTCTGAGCTTCCCAAAGAGCTGGAAGCAATTGCTTAGGGGCCCATGTGCCCCTTTCTAAAGAAGGCAGCACTTTGTGCTTTTCAGCTCTAGGGCAATGTAGCACACCCAGAGCAGAAGTTCTACTTCAGCCAGATCAGGCCTGCAAAGAAACTGCGTTTCACAGGGCTTTGTAAGAGATGTTCCCGGTAGGCTGTAAGAGCACTGTGCAGAGCGATTTGTTTCTTAGCTTCCCAAAGAGCTGGAACCAAGATGCTTTGGGGACCCACTGCCCCTTTGGAAAGAAGTCAGCACTTTGTGACTTTCAGCTCTAGGGCAATGTGGCACACCCAGAGCAGAAGTTCTACTTCAGCCAGATCAGGCCTGCAAAGAAACTGCGTTTCACAGGCCTTTGTAAGAGATGTTCACGGTAGGCTGTAAGAGCACTGTGCAGAGCGATTTGTTTCTTAGCTTCCAGAAGAGCTGGAACAAAGATGCTTTGGGGCCCATCTGCCCCTTTCTTAAGAAGGCAGCAGTTTGTGCCTTGCAGCTGTATGGCAATGTAGCACACCCAGAGCAGAAGTTCTACTTCCGCCAGATCAGGCCTGCAAAGAAACTGCGTTTCACATGCCTTTGTAAGAGATGTTCCTGGTAGGCTGTAAGACCACTGTGCAGAGCGACTTGTTTATTGGCTTCACAAAAAGCTGGAAGCAAGATGCTTTGGGGCCCAACTCGCCCTTTGGAAAGAAGCCTGCACGTTGTGCCTTTCAGCTCTAGGGCAATGTGGCACACCCAGAGCTGAAGTTCTACTTCAGCCAGATGAGACCTGCAAAGAAACTGCATTTCACAGGCCTTTGTAAGAGATGTTCCCGGTAGGCTGTAAGAGCACTGTGCAGAGCGACTTGTTACTTAGCTTCCCAAAGAGCTGGAAGCAAGATGCTTTGGGGACCCTCTGCCCCTGTGGATTGAAGACAGCAGTTTGTTCCTTTCATCACTAGGTCAATGTAGCACAGCCAGAATAGAAGTTCTACTTCAGCCAGATCAGGCCTGCAAAGAAACTGCGTTTCACAGGCCTCTATAAGAGATGTTCTCGGTAGGCTGTAAGAGCACTGTGCAGAGCGACTTGTTTCTTAGCTTCCCAAAGAGCTGGAAGCAAGATGCTTTGCGGCCCATCTGCCCCTTTCTAAAGAATGCAGCTCTTTTTGCCTTTCAACTCTATTGCAATGTAGCACACCCAGAGCAGAAGTTCTACTTCAGCAAGATCAGGCCTGCAAATGAACTGCATTTCAAAGGCCTTTGTAAGAGATGTTCCCGGTACGCTGTAAGAGCACTGTGCAGAGCGACTTGTTTCTTAGCTTCCCAAAGAGCTGGAAGAAAGCTGCTTAGGGTACCCTTTACCCCTGTGGAAAGAAGACAGCACTTTTTGCCTTTCAGCTCTAGGGAAATGTAGCACACCCAGAGCAGAAGTTCTACTTCAGCAAGATCAGGCCTGCAAATGAACTGCATTTCAAAGGCCTTTGTAAGAGATGTTCCCTGTAGGGTGTAAGAGCACTGTGAAGAGAGACTTGTTTCTTGGCTTCCCAAAGAGCTGGATGCAGGATGCTTTGGGGACCATCTGCCCCTATGGAAAGAGGACAGCACTTTGTGCCTTGCAGCTCTAGGGCAATGTAGCACACCCAGAGCAGAAGTTCTACTTCAGCCAGATCAGGCCTGCAAAGAAACTGCGTTTCACAGGCCTTTGGAAGAGATGTTCCCGGTAGGCTGTAAGAGCACTGTGCAGAGCGAGTTGTTTCTTAACTTCCCAAAGACTTGGAAGCAAGATGCTGTGGGTCCCCACTCTCCCTTTGGAAAGATCCTGCACGTTGTGCCTTTCAGCTCTAGGGCAATGTAGCACACCCAGAGCAGAAGTTCTACTTCAGCCAGATCAGGCCTGCAAAGAAACTGCGTTTCACAGGCCTTTGGAAGAGATCTTCCCGGTAGACTGTCAGAGCACTGGGCAGAGGGTGTTGTTTTTTAGCTTCCCAAAGAGCTGGAAGCAAGATGCTGTGGGGCCCAACATGCCCTTTGGAAAGAATCCTGCACATTGTGCCTTTCAGCTCTAGGGCAATGTAGCACACCCAGAGCAGAAGTTCTACTTCAGCCATATCAGGCCTGCAAAGAAACTGCGTTTCACAGGCCTTTGTAAGAGATGTTCCCGGTACGCTGTAAGAGCACTGTGCAGAGCGAGTTGTTTCTTAGCTTCACAAAGAGCTGGAAGCAAGATGCTGTTGGGCCCAACTCGCCCTTTGGGAAGAAGCCTGCACGTTGTGCCTTTCAGCTCTAGGGCAATGTAGCACACCCAGAGCAGAAGTTCTACTTCAGACAAATCAGGCCTGCAAAGAAACTGCGTTTCACAGGCCTATGGAAGAGATGCTCCCGGTAGGCTGTAAGAGCATTGTGCAGAGCGAGTTGTTTCTTTGCTTCCCAAAGGGCTGGAAGCAAGATGCTGTGGGGCCCAAATCACCCTTTGGAAAGAAGCCTGCACATTGTGCCTTTCAGCTCTAGGGCAATGTAGCACACCCAGAGCAGAAGTTGTACTTCAGCCAGATCAGGCCTGCAAAGAAACTGCGTTTCACAGGCCTTTGGAAGAGATGTTCCCGGTATGCTGTAAGAGCACTGTGAAGACCGAGTTGTTTCTTAGCTTCCCAAAGAGCTAGAAGCAAGATGCTGTGGGGCCAAACTCGCCCTTTGTTAAGAATCCTGCACGTTGTGCCTTTCAGCTCTAGGGCAATGTAGCAGACCCAGAGCAGAAGTTCTACTTCCGCCAGATCAGGCCTTCAAAGAAGCTGCGTTTCACAGCCCTTAGAGGAGATGTTCCCGGTAGGCTGTAAGAGCACTGTGCAGAGCGAGTTGTTTCTGAGATTCCCAAAGAGCTGGAAGCAAGAGGCTGTGGGGCCCAACTCGCCCATTGTTAAGAGGCCTGCACGTTGTGCCTTTCAGCTCTAGGGCACTGTAGCACACCTAGAGCAGAAGTTGTAATTCAGCCAGATAAGGCCTGCAAAGAAACTGCGTTTCACAGGCGTTTGGAAGAGATGTTCCCGGTAGGCTGTAAGAGCACTGTGTAGTGCGAGTTGTTTCTTAGCTTCCCAAAGAGCTGGAAGCAAGATGCTTTGGGGCCCAACTCGCCCTTTGGAAAGAGCCTGCACGTTGTGCCTTTCAGCTCTATGGCAATGTAGCACACCCAGAGCAGAAGTTCTACTTCAACCAGATCAGGCCTGCAAAGAAACTGCGTTTCACAGGCCTTTGGAAGAGATATACCCGGTAGGCTGTAAGAGCACTGTGCAGAGCGAGTTGTTTCTGAGCTTCCCAAAGAGCTGGAAGCAAGATGCTGTGCTGCCCAACTCTCCCTTTGGACAGAAGCCTGCACGTTGTGCCTTTCAGCTCTGGGGCAATGTAGCACACCCAGAGCAGAAGTTCTACTTCAGCCAGTTCAGGCCTGCGTAGAAACTGCGTTTCACAGGCCTTTGAAAGAGATGTTCCCGGTAGGCTGTAAGAGAACTGTGCAGAGCGAGTTGTATCTTAGCTTTCCAAAGAGCTGGAAACAAGATGCTTTGGGGCCCAACTCGCCCTTTGGAAAATAGACAGCACGTTGTGCCTTTCGGCTCTAGGGCAATGTAGCACACCCAGAGCAGAAGTTCTACTTCAGTCAGACCAGGCCTGCAAAGAAACAGCTTTTCACAGGCCTTTGGAAGAGATGTTCCCGGTAGGCCGTAAGTGCACTTTGCAGAGCGAGTTGTTTCTTAGCTTCCCAAAGAGCTGGAAGCAAGATGCTGTGGGACCCAACTCACCCTTTGGAAAGAAGCCTGCACGTTGTGCCTTTCAGCTCTCGGCAATGTAGCACATCCAGAGCAGAAGTTGTACTTCAACCAGATCAAGGCTGCAAAGAAACTGCGTTTCACAGGCCTTTGGAAGAGATGTTCCCTTAGGCTGTAGCAGAACTGTGCACAGCAAGTTGTTTCTTAGCTTCCCAAAGAGGTGGAAGCAAGATGCTGTGGGGCCCAACACGCCCTTTGGAAAGAAGCCTGCACGTTGTGCCTTTCAGCTCTAGGGCAATGTAGCACACCCAGAGCAGAAGTTCTACTTCAGCCAGATCAGGCCTGAAAAGAAACTGCGTTTCACAGGCCTTTGGAAGAGATGTTCCTGGTAGGCTGTAACAGAACTGTGCAGAGCGAGTTGTTTCTTAGCTTCACAAAGAGCTGGAAGCAAGATGCTGTTCGGCCCAACTCGCCCCTTGGGAAGAACACTGCACGTTGTGCCTCTCAGCTCTAGGGCAATGTAGCACTCCCAGAGCAGAAGTTCTACTTCCGCTAGATGAGGCCTGCAAAGGAACTGCGTTTCACAGGCCTTTCGAAGAGATGTTCCCGGTAGGCTGTAAGAGCATTGTGCAGAGCGAGTTGTTTCTTAGCTTCCCCAACAGCTGGAAGCAAGATGCTGTGGGGCCCAACTCGCCATTTGTTAAGAAGCCTGCACGTTGTGCCTTTCAGCACTAGGGCAATGTAGCACACCCAGAGCAGAAGTAGTACTTCAGCTAGATCAGGCCTGCAAAGAAATAGCGTTTCAAAGGCCTTTGGAAGAGATGTTCCCGGTAGGCTGTAAGAGCACTGTGCAGAGCGACTTGTTTCTTAGCTTCCCAAAGAGCTGGAAGCAAGATGCGTTGGGGCCCATCTGCCCCTTTCTAAAGAAGGCAGCACATTGTGCCTTGCAGCTCTAGGGCAATGTAGCACACCCAGAGCAGAGGTTCTACTTCAGACAGATCAGCCCTGCAAAGAAACGGCGTTTCACAGACCTTTGTAAGAGATGTTCCCGGTAGGCTGTAAGAGCACTGTGCAGAGCGACTAATTTCTTAGCTTCCCAAAGAGCTGGAAGCAAGATGCTTTGGGGACCCTCTGCCCCTATGGAAAGAGGACAGCACTTTGTGCCTTTCAGCTCTAGGGCAATGTAGCACACGCATAGCAGAAGTTCTACTTCAGAGAGATCAGGCCTGAAAAGAAACAGCGTTTCACAGGCCTTTGTAAGAGATGTTCCCGGTAGGCTGTAAGAGCACTGTGCAGAGCGACTTGTTTCATAGCTTCCCAAAGAGCTGGAAGCAAGGTGCTTTGGGGCCCATCTGCTGCTTTCTAAAGAAGGCAGCACTTTGTGCCTTTCAGCTCTAGGGCAATGTAGCACACCCAGAGCAGAAGTTCTACTTCAGCCAGATCAGGCCTTCAAAGAAACGGCGTTTCACAGGCCTTTGTAAGAGATGTTCCCGGTAGGCTGTAAGAGCACTGTGCAGAGCAACTTGTTTCTTATCTTCCCAAAGAGCTGGGAGCAAGATGCTTTGGGGACCCTCTGCCCTTGTGGAAAGAAGACAGCACTTTGTGCCTTTCAGGTCTAGGGCAATGGAGCACACCCAGAGCAGAAGTTCTACATCAGCCTGATCAGGCCTGCAGAGAAACTTCGCTTCACAGGCCTTTGTAAGAGATGTTCGGGGTAGGCTGTAAGAGCACTGCGTATAGCGACTTGTTTCTTAGCTTCCCAAAGAGCTGGAAGCAAGATGCTTTGGGGCCCATCTGCCCCTTTCGAAAGAAGGCAGCACTGTGTGCCTTGCCACTCTAGGGCCATGTAGCACATCCAGAACAGAAGTTCTACTTCAGCCAGATCAGGCCTGCAGAGAAACTGCGTTTCACAGGCCTTTGTATGAGGTTTTCTCGGTAGGCTGTAGAAGCACTGTGCAGAGCGAGTTGTTTCTTATCTTCCCAAAGAGCTGGAAGCAAGATGCTTTGGGGACCCTCTGACACTACGGAAAGAAGGCAGCACTTTGTGCCTTGCAGCTCTAGGGAAATGTAGCACACCCAGAGCAGAAGTTCTACTACAGCCAGATCAGGTCTGCAAAGGAACTCCGTTTCACAGGCCTCTGTAAGAGATGTTCCCCGAAGGCTGTAAGAGCACTGTGCAGAGCGACTTGTTTCTTTGCTTCCCAAAGAGCTGGAAGCAAGATGCTTTGGGGCCCATCTGCACCTTTCTAAAGAAGGCAGCTCTTTGTGCCTTGCAGCTCGAGGGCAATGTAGCTCGCCCAGAGCAGAAGTTCTACTTCAGCCAGATCAGGCCTGCAAAGAAACTGCGTTTCACAGGCCTTTGGAAGAGATGTTCCCGGTAGGCTGTAAGAGCACTGTGCAGAGCGAGTTGTTTCTTAGCTTCCCAAAGAGCTAGAAGCAAGATGCTGTGGGGCCCAACTCGCCCTTTGTTAAGAATCCTGCACGTTGTGCCTTTCAGCTCTAGGGCAATGTAGCAGACCCAGAGCAGAAGTTCTACTTCCGCCAGATGAGGAGTGCAAAGAAGCTGCGTTTCACAGCCCTTAGAGGAGATGTTCCCGGTAGGCTGTAAGAGCACTGTGCAGAGCGAGTTGTTTCTGAGATTCCCAAAGAGCTGGAAGCAAGAGGCTGTGGGGCCCAACTCGCCCATTGTTAAGAGGCCTGCACGTTGTGCCTTTCAGCTCTAGGGCACTGTAGCACACCTAGAGAAGAAGTTGTAATACAGCCAGATAAGGCCTGCAAAGAAACTGCGTTTCACAGGCCTTTGGAAGAGATGTTCCCGGTAGGCTGTAAGAGCACTGTGTAGTGCGAGTTGTTTCTTAGCTTCCCAAAGAGCTGGAAGGAAGATGCTTTGGGGCCCAACTCGCCCTTTGGAAAGAGCCTGCACGTTGTGCCTTTCAGCTCTATGGCAATGTAGCACACCCAGAGCAGAAGTTCTACTTCAACCAGATCAGGCCTGCAAAGAAACTGCGTTTCACAGGCCTTTGGAAGAGATATACCCGGTAGGCTGTAAGAGCATGGTGCAGAGCGAGTTGTTTCTGAGCTTCCCAAAGAGCTGGAAGCAAGATGCTGTGCTGCCCAACTCTCCCTTTGGACAGAAGCCTGCACGTTGTGCCTTTCAGCTCTGGGGCAATGTAGCACACCCAGAGCAGAAGTTCTACTTCAGCCAGTTCAGGCCTGCGTAGAAACTGCGTTTCACAGGTCTTTGGAAGAGATGTTCCCGTTAGGCTGTAATAGCACTGTGCAGAGCGAGTTGTTTCTTAGCTTCCCAAAGAGCTGGAAGCAAGATGCTGTGGGGCCCAACTCACCCTTTGGAAAGAAGCCTGCACGTTGTGCCTTACAGCTCCTGGGCAATGTAGCACACCCAGAGCAAAAGTTCTGCTTCAGCCACATCAGGCCAGAAGAAACTGCGTTTCACATGCCTTTGAAAGAGATGTTCCCGGTAGGCTGTAAGAGAACTGTGCAGAGCGACTTGTATCTTAGCTTCCCAAAGAGCTGGAAACAAGATGCTTTGGGGCCCAACTCGCCCTTTGGAAAGGAGACAGCACGTTGTGCCTTTCTGCTCTAGGGCAATGTAGCACACCCAGAGCAGAAGTTCTACTTCAGTCAGACCAGGCCTGCAAAGAAACAGCTTTTCACAGGCCTTTAGAAGAGATGTTCCCGGTAGGCCGTAAGAGCACTGTGCAGAGCGAGTTGTTTCTTAGCTTCCCAAAGAGCTGGAAGCAAGATGCTGTGGGACCCAACTCGCCCTTTGGAAAGAAGCCTGCACGTTGTGCCTTTCAGCTCTAGGGCAATGTAGCACATCCAGAGCAGAAGTTGTACTTCAACCAGATCAAGGCTGCAAAGAAACTGCGTTTCACAGGCCTTTGGAAGAGATGTTCCCTTAGGCTGTAGCAGAACTGTGCACAGCAAGTTGTTTCTTAGCTTCCCAAAGAGGTGGAAGCAAGATGCTGTGGGGCCCAACACGCCCTTTGGAAAGAAGCCTGCACGTTGTGCCTTTCAGCTCTAGGGCAATGTAGCACACCCAGAGCAGAAGTTCTACTTCAGCCAGATCAGGCCTGAAAAGAAACTGCGTTTCACAGGCCTTTGGAAGAGATGTTCCCGGTAGGCTGTAACAGCACTGTGCAGAGCGAGTTGTTTCTTAGCTTCCCAAAGAGCTGGAAGCAAGTTGCTTAGGGGCCCATGTGCACCTTTCTAAAGAAGGCCGCACTTTGTGCCTTTCAGCTCTAGGGCAATGTAGCACACCCAGAGCAGAAGTTCTACTTCAGCCACTTCAGGCCTGCAAATAAAGTGTGTTTCACAGGCCTTTGTAAGAAATGTTCCCGGTAGGCTGTAAGAGCATTGTGCAGAGCGAGTTGTTTCTTAGCTTCCCAAACAGCTGGAAGCAAGATGCTGTGGGGCCCAACTCGCCATTTGTTAAGAAGCCTGCACGTTGTGCCTTTCAGCTCTAGGGCAATGCAGCACACCCAGAGCAGAAATTCTACTTCAGCCAGATCAGGCCTGCAAAGAAACTGCCTTTCACAGGCCTTTGGAAGAGATATTCCCGGTAGGCTGTAAGAGCACTGTGCAGAGCGAGTTGTTTCTTAGCTTCCCAAAGAGCTGGAAGCAAGACGCTGTGGGGCCCAACTCGCCCTTTGGCAAGAAGCCTGCACGTTGTGCCTTTCAGCTCTAGGGCAATGTAGCACACCCAGAGCAGAAGTTCTACTTCAGCCAGCCATCAGGCCTGTAAAGAAACTGCGTTTCAAAGGCCTTTGTAAGAGATGTTCCCGGTAGGCCGTAAGAGCACTGTGCAGAGCGAGTTGTTTCTTAGCTTGCCAAAGAGCTGGAAGCAAGATGCTGTGGGGCCCAACTCGCCCTTTGGAAAGAAGCCTACACATTGTGCCTTTCAGCTCTAGGGCAATGTAGCACACCCAGAGCAGATGTTCTACTTCAGCCAGATCAGGCCTGCAAAGAAACTGCGTTTCACAGGCCTTTGGAAGAGATGTTCCCTGTAGGCTGTAGCATCACTGTGCACAGCAAGTTGTTTCTTAGCTTCCCAAAGAGCTGGAAGCAAGATGCTGTGGGGCCCAACTCGCCCTTTGGAAGGAAGCCTGCACGTTGTGCCTTTCAGCTCTAGGGCAATGTAGCACACCCAGAGCAGAAGTTCTACTTCAGCCAGATCAGGCCTGCAAAGAAACTGCGTTTCACAGGCCTTTGTAAGAGATGTTCCCGGTAGGCTGTAAGAGCACTGTGCAGAGCGAGTTGTTTCTTAGCTTCCCAAAGAGCTGGAAGCAAGATGCTGTGGGGCCCAACTCGCCCTTTGGAAAGAAGCCTGCACGTTGTGCCTTTCAGCTCTAGGGCAATGTAGGACACCCAGAGCAGAAGTTGTACTTCAGCCAGATTAGGCTTGCAACGAAACTGCGTTTCACAGGCCTTTGTAAGTGATGTTCCCGATAGGCTGTAAGAGCACTGTGCAGAGCGAGTTGTTTCTTGGCTTCCCAAATAGCTGGAAGCAAGATGCTTTGGGGCCCAACTCGCACTTTGGAAAGAAGCCAGCACATTGTGCCTTTCAGCTCTAGGGCAATGTAGCACACCCAGACCAGAAGTTGTACTTCAGCCAGATGAGGCTTGCAAAGAAACTGCGTTTCTCAGGCCTTTGGAAGAGATGTTCCCGGTAGGCAGTAAGAGCACTGAGCACAGCGAGTTGTTTCTGATCTTCCCAAATAGGGGGAAGCAAGATGCTTTGGGGCCCAACTCGCCCTTTGGAAAGAAGCCTGCACGTTGTGCCTTTCAGCTCTAGGGCAATGTACCACACCCAGAGCAGAAGTTGTACTTCAGCCAGATCAGGCCTGCAAAGAAACTGCGTTTCACAGGCCTTTGGAAGAGATGTTCCCGGTAGGCTGTAAGAGCACTGTGCAGAGCGAGTTGTTTCTTACCTTCCCAAAGAGCTGGAAGCAAGATGCTGTGGGGCCCACTCGCACTTTGGACCGAAGCCTGCACGTTGTGCCTTTCAGCTTAGGTCAATGTAGCACACCCAGAGCAGAAGTTCTACTTCAGCCAGATCAGGCCTGCAAAGAAACTGCGTTTCACAAGCCTTTGGAAGAGATGTTCCCGGTAGGCTGTAAGAGCACTGTGCAGAGCCAGTTGTTTCTTAGCTTCCCAAAGAGCTGGAAGCAAGATGCTGTGGGGCCCAACTCGCACTTTCGAAAGAAGGCTTCACGTTGTGCCTTTCAGCTCTAGGGCAATGTAGCAAACACAGAGCAGAAGTTGTACTTCACACAGATCAGGCCTGCAAAGAAACTACGTTTCACAGACCTTTGGAAGAGACGTTCCCGGTAGGCTGTAAGAGCACTGGGCAGAGCGAGTTGTTTCTTACCTTCCCAAAGAGCTGGAAGCAAGATGCCGTGGGGCCCAACTCGCCCTTTGGAAAGAAGCCTGCACGTTGTGCCTTTCAGCTCTAGGGCAATGTAGCACACCCAGAGCAGAAGTTCTACTTCAGCCAGATCAGGCCTGCAAAGAAACTGCGTTTCACAGGCCTTTGTAAGAGATGTTCCCGGTAGGCTGTAAGAGCACTGTGCAGAGCGAGTTGTTTCTTAGCTTCCCAAAGAACTGGAAGCAAGATGCTGTGGGGCCCAACTCGCCCTTTGTTAAGAGGCCTGCACGTTGTGCCTTTCAGCTCTAGGGCAATGTAGCACACCTAGAGCAGAGGTTTTACTTCAGCCATATCAGGCCTGCAAAGAAACTGCGTTTCACAGGCCTTTGGAAGAGATGTTCCCGGTAGGCAGTTAGAGCACTGTGCAGAGCGAGTTGTTTCTGAGCTTCCCAAAGAGCTGGAAGCAATTGCTTAGGGGCCCATGTGCCCCTTTCTAAAGAAGGCAGCACTTTGTGCTTTTCAGCTCTAGGGCAATGTAGCACACCCAGAGCAGAAGTTCTACTTCAGCCAGATCAGGCCTGCAAAGAAACTGCGTTTCACAGGGCTTTGTAAGAGATGTTCCTGGTAGGCTGTAAGAGCACTGTGCAGAGCGATTTGTTTCTTAGCTTCCCAAAGAGCTGGAACCAAGATGCTTTGGGGACCCACTGCCCCTTTGGAAAGAAGTCAGCACTTTGTGACTTTCAGCTCTAGGGCAATGTGGCACACCCAGAGCAGAAGTTCTACTTCAGCCAGATCAGGCCTGCAAAGAAACTGCGTTTCACAGGCCTTTGTAAGAGATGTTCACGGTAGGCTGTAAGAGCACTGTGCAGAGCGATTTGTTTCTTAGCTTCCAGAAGAGCTGGAACAAAGATGCTTTGGGGCCCATCTGCCCCTTTCTTAAGAAGGCAGCAGTTTGTGCCTTGCAGCTGTATGGCAATGTAGCACACCCAGAGCAGAAGTTCTACTTCCGCCAGATCAGGCCTGCAAAGAAACTGCGTTTCACATGCCTTTGTAAGAGATGTTCCTGGTAGGCTGTAAGACCACTGTGCAGAGCGACTTGTTTATTGGCTTCACAAAAAGCTGGAAGCAAGATGCTTTGGGGCCCAACTCGCCCTTTGGAAAGAAGCCTGCACGTTGTGCCTTTCAGCTCTAGGGCAATGTGGCACACCCAGAGCTGAAGTTCTACTTCAGCCAGATGAGACCTGCAAAGAAACTGCGTTTCACAGGCCTTTGTAAGAGATGTTCCCGGTAGGCTGTAAGAGCACTGTGCAGAGCGACTTGTTACTTAGCTTCCCAAAGAGCTGGAAGCAAGATGCTTTGGGGACCCTCTGCCATTGTGGATTGAAGACAGCAGTTTGTTCCTTTCATCACTAGGTCAATGTAGCACAGCCAGAATAGAAGTTCTACTTCAGCCAGATCAGGCCTGCAAAGAAACAGCGTTTCACAGGCCTCTATAAGAGATGTTCTCGGTAGGCTGTAAGAGCACTGTGCAGAGCGACTTGTTTCTTAGCTTCCCAAAGAGCTGGAAGCAAGATGCTTTGCGGCCCATCTGCCCCTTTCTAAAGAATGCAGCTCTTTTTGCCTTTCAACTCTATTGCAATGTAGCACACCCAGAGCAGAAGTTCTACTTCAGCAAGATCAGGCCTGCAAATGAACTGCATTTCAAAGGCCTTTGTAAGAGATGTTCCCGGTACGCTGTAAGAGCACTGTGCAGAGCGACTTGTTTCTTAGCTTCCCAAAGAGCTGGAAGAAAGCTGCTTAGGGTACCCTTTACCCCTGTGGAAAGAAGACAGCACTTTTTGCCTTTCAGCTCTAGGGAAATGTAGCACACCCAGAGCAGAAGTTCTACTTCAGCAAGATCAGGCCTGCAAATGAACTGCATTTCAAAGGCCTTTGTAAGAGATGTTTCCTGTAGGGTGTAAGAGCACTGTGAAGAGAGACTTGTTTCTTGGCTTCCCAAAGAGCTGGATGCAGGATGCTTTGGGGACCCTCTGCCCCTATGGAAAGAGGACAGCACTTTGTGCCTTGCAGCTCTAGGGCAATGTAGCACACCCAGAGCAGAAGTTCTACTTCAGCCAGATCAGGCCTGCAAAGAAACTGCGTTTCACAGGCCTTTGGAAGAGATGTTCCCGGTAGGCTGTAAGAGCACTGTGCAGAGCGAGTTGTTTCTTAACTTCCCAAAGACTTGGAAGCAAGATGCTGTGGGTCCCCACTCTCCCTTTGGAAAGATCCTGCACGTTGTGCCTTTCAGCTCTAGGGCAATGTAGCACACCCAGAGCAGAAGTTCTACTTCAGCCAGATCAGGCCTGCAAAGAAACTGCGTTTCACAGGCCTTTGGAAGAGATCTTCCCGGTAGGCTGTCAGAGCACTGGGCAGAGGGTGTTGTTTTTTAGCTTCCCAAAGAGCTGGAAGCAAGATGCTGTGGGGCCCAACATGCCCTTTGGAAAGAATCCTGCACATTGTGCCTTTCAGCTCTAGGGCAATGTAGCACACCCAGAGCAGAAGTTCTACTTCAGCCATATCAGGCCTGCAAAGAAACTGCGTTTCACAGGCCTTTGTAAGAGATGTTCCCGGTAGGCTGTAAGAGCACTGTGCAGAGCGAGTTGTTTCTTAGCTTCACAAAGAGCTGGAAGCAAGATGCTGTTGGGCCCAACTCGCCCTTTGGGAAGAAGCCTGCACGTTGTGCCTTTCAGCTCTAGGGCAATGTAGCACACCCAGAGCAGAAGTTCTACTTCAGACAAATCAGGCCTGCAAAGAAACTGCGTTTCACAGGCCTATGGAAGAGATGCTCCCGGTAGGCTGTAAGAGCATTGTGCAGAGCGAGTTGTTTCTTTGCTTCCCAAAGAGCTGGAAGCAAGATGCTGTGGGGCCCAAATCACCCTTTGGAAAGAAGCCTGCACATTGTGCCTTTCAGCTCTAGGGCAATGTAGCACACCCAGAGCAGAAGTTGTACTTCAGCCAGATCAGGCCTGCAAAGAAACTGCGTTTCACAGGCCTTTGGAAGAGATGTTCCCGGTATGCTGTAAGAGCACTGTGAAGACCGAGTTGTTTCTTAGCTTCCCAAAGAGCTAGAAGCAAGATGCTGTGGGGCCAAACTCGCCCTTTGTTAAGAATCCTGCACGTTGTGCCTTTCAGCTCTATGGCAATGTAGCAGACCCAGAGCAGAAGTTCTACTTCCGCCAGATCAGGCCTGCAAAGAAGCTGCGTTTCACAGCCCTTAGAGGAGATGTTCCCGGTAGGCTGTAAGAGCACTGTGCAGAGCGAGTTGTTTCTGAGATTCCCAAAGAGCTGGAAGCAAGAGGCTGTGGGGCCCAACTCGCCCATTGTTAAGAGGCCTGCACGTTGTGCCTTTCAGCTCTAGGGCCCTGTAGCACACCTAGAGCAGAAGTTGTAATTCAGCCAGATAAGGCCTGCAAAGAAACTGCGTTTCACAGGCGTTTGGAAGAGATGTTCCCGGTAGGCTGTAAGAGCACTGTGTAGTGCGAGTTGTTTCTTAGCTTCCCAAAGAGCTGGAAGCAAGATGCTTTGGGGCCCAACTCGCCCTTTGGAAAGAGCCTGCACGTTGTGCCTTTCAGCTCTATGGCAATGTAGCACACCCAGAGCAGAAGTTCTACTTCAACCAGATCAGGCCTGCAAAGAAACTGCGTTTCACAGGCCTTTGGAAGAGATATACCCGGTAGGCTGTAAGAGCACTGTGCAGAGCGAGTTGTTTCTGAGCTTCCCAAAGAGCTGGAAGCAAGATGCTGTGCTGCCCAACTCTCCCTTTGGACAGAAGCCTGCACGTTGTGCCTTTCAGCTCTGGGGCAATGTAGCACACCCAGAGCAGAAGTTCTACTTCAGCCAGTTCAGGCCTGCGTAGAAACTGCGTTTCACAGGCCTTTGAAAGAGATGTTCCCGGTAGGCTGTAAGAGAACTGTGCAGAGCGAGTTGTATCTTAGCTTCCCAAAGAGCTGGAAACAAGATGCTTTGGGGCCCAACTCGCCCTTTGGAAAATAGACAGCACGTTGTGCCTTTCGGCTCTAGGGCAATGTAGCACACCCAGAGCAGAAGTTCTACTTCAGTCAGACCAGGCCTGCAAAGAAACAGCTTTTCACAGGCCTTTGGAAGAGATGTTCCCGGTAGGCCGTAAGAGCACTTTGCAGAGCGAGTTGTTTCTTAGCTTCCCAAAGAGCTGGAAGCAAGATGCTGTGGGACCCAACTCACCCTTTGGAAAGAAGCCTGCACGTTGTGCCTTTCAGCTCTCGGCAATGTAGCACATCCAGAGCAGAAGTTGTACTTCAACCAGATCAAGGCTGCAAAGAAACTGCGTTTCACAGGCCTTTGGAAGAGATGTTCCCTGTAGGCTGTAGCAGAACTGTGCACAGCAAGTTGTTTCTTAGCTTCCCAAAGAGCTAGAAGCAAGATGCTGTGGGGCCCAACACGCCCTTTGGAAAGAAGCCTGCACGTTGTGCCTTTCAGCTCTAGGGCAATGTAGCACACCCAGAGCAGAAGTTCTACTTCAGCCAGATCAGGCCTGAAAAGAAACTGCGTTTCACAGGCCTTTGGAAGAGATGTTCCTGGTAGGCTGTAACAGAACTGTGCAGAGCGAGTTGTTTCTTAGCTTCACAAAGAGCTGGAAGCAAGATGCTGTTCGGCCCAACTCGCCCCTTGGGAAGAACACTGCACGTTGTGCCTCTCAGCTCTAGGGCAATGTAGCACACCCAGAGCAGAAGTTCTACTTCCGCTAGATGAGGCCTGCAAAGGAACTGCGTTTCACAGGCCTTTCGAAGAGATGTTCCCGGTAGGCTGTAAGAGCATTGTGCAGAGCGAGTTGTTTCTTAGCTTCCCCAACAGCTGGAAGCAAGATGCTGTGGGGCCCAACTCGCCATTTGTTAAGAAGCCTGCACGTTGTGCCTTTCAGCTCTAGGGCACTGTAGCACACCCAGAGCAGAAGTTCTACTTCAGCCAGATCAGGCCTGCAAAGAAACTGCCTTTCACAGGCCTTTGGAAGAGATATTCCCGGTAGGCTGTGAGAGCACTGTGCAGAGCGAGTTGTTTCTTTGCTTCCCAAAGAGCTGGAAGCAAGATGCCGTGGGGCCCATCTCGCCCATTGTTAAGAGGCCTGCACGTTGTGCCTTTCAGTTCTATGGCACTGTAGCACACCTAGAGCAGAGGTTGTACTTCAGCCAGATCAGGCCGGCAAATAAACTGCGTTTCACAGGCCTTTGTAAGAGATGTTCCCGGTAGGCTGAAAGAGCACTGTGCAGAGCGAGTTGTTTCTTAGCTTCCCAAAGAGCTGGAAGCAAGATGCTTTGGGGCCCAACTCGCCCTTTGGAAAGAGCCTGCACGTTGTGCCTTTCAGCTCTATGGCAATGTAGCACACCCAGAGCAGAAGTTGTACTTCAGCCAGATCAGGCCTGCAAAGAAACTGCGTTTCACAGGCCTTTGGAAGAGATATACCCGGTAGGCTGTAAGAGCACTGTGCAGAGCGAGTTGTTTCTGAGCTTCCCAAAGAGCTGGAAGCAAGATGCTGTGCTGCCCAACTCTCCCTTTGGACAGAAGCCTGCACGTTGTGCCTTTCAGCTCTGGGGCAATGTAGCACACCCAGAGCAGAAGTTCTACTTCAGCCAGTTCAAGCCTGCGTAGAAACTGCGTTTCACAGGCCTTTGAAAGAGATGTTCCCGGTAGGCTGTAAGAGAACTGTGCTGAGCGAGTTGTATCTTAGCTTCCCTAAGAGCTGGAAACAAGATGCTTTGGGGCCCAACTCGCCCTTTGGAAAGGAGACAGCACGTTGTGCCTTTCTGCTCTAGGGCAATGTAGCACACCCAGAGCAGAAGTTCTACTTCAGTCAGACCAGGCCTGCAAAGAAACAGCTTTTCACAGGCCTTTGGAAGAGATGTTCCCGGTAGGCCGTAAGAGCACTTTGCAGAGCGAGTTGTTTCTTAGCTTCCCAAAGAGCTGGAAGCAAGATGCTGTGGGACCCAACTCACCCTTTGGAAAGAAGCCTGCACGTTGTGCCTTTCAGGTCTCGGCAATGTAGCACATCCAGAGCAGAAGTTGTACTTCAACCAGATCAAGGCTGCAAAGAAACTGCGTTTCACAGGCCTTTGGAAGAGATGTTCCCTGTAGGCTGTAGCAGAACTGTGCATAGCAAGTTGTTTCTTAGCTTCCCAAAGAGGTGGAAGCAAGATGCTGTGGGGCCCAACACGCCCTTTGGAAAGAAGCCTGCACGTTGTGCCTTTCAGCTCTAGGGCAATGTAGCACACCCAGAGCAGAAGTTCTACTTCAGCCAGATCAGGCCTGAAAAGAAACTGCGTTTCACAGGCCTTTGGAAGAGATGTTCCTGGTAGGCTGTAACAGAACTGTGCAGAGCGCGTTGTTTCTTAGCTTCACAAAGAGCTGGAAGCAAGATGCTGTTCGGCCCAACTCGCCCCTTGGGAAGAACACTGCACGTTGTGCCTCTCAGCTCTAGGGCAATGTAGCACACCCAGAGCAGAAGTTCTACTTCCGCTAGATGAGGCCTGCAAAGGAACTGCGTTTCACAGGCCTTTCGAAGAGATGTTCCCAGTAGGCTGTAAGAGCATTGTGCAGAGCGAGTTGTTTCTTAGCTTCCCCAACAGCTGGAAGCAAGATGCTGTGGGGCCCAACTCGCCATTTGTTAAGAAGCCTGCACGTTGTGCCTTTCAGCTCTAGGGCACTGTAGCACACCCAGAGCAGAAGTTCTACTTCAGCCAGATCAGGCCTGCAAAGAAACTGCCTTTCACAGGCCTTTGGAAGAGATATTCCCGGTAGGCTGTGAGAGCACTGTGCAGAGCGAGTTGTTTCTTTGCTTCCCAAAGAGCTGGAAGCAAGATGCCGTGGGGCCCATCTCGCCCATTGTTAAGAGGCCTGCACGTTGTGCCTTTCAGTTCTATGGCACTGTAGCACACCTAGAGCAGAGGTTGTACTTCAGCCAGATCAGGCCTGCAAATAAACTGCGTTTCACAGGCCTTTGTAAGAGATGTTCCCGGTAGGCTGAAAGAGCACTGTGCAGAGCGAGTTGTTTCTGAGCTTCCCAAATAGGTGGAAGCAAGATGCTTTGGGGCCCAACTCGCCCTTTGTAAAGAAGCCTGCACGTTGTGCCTTTGAGCTCTAGGGCAATGTACCACACCCAGAGCAGAAGTTCTACTTCAGCCAGAAAAGGCCTGCAAAGAAACTGCGTTTCACAGGCCTTTGGAAGAGATGTTCCCGGTAGGCTGTAAGAACACTGTGCAGAGCGAGTTGTTTCTTTGCTTCCCAAAGAGCTGGAAGCAAGATGCCGTGGGGCCCAACTCGCCCTTTGTTAAGAGGCCTGCACGTTGTGCCTTTCAGCTCTAGGGCACTGTAGCACAGCTAAACAGAGGTTGTACTTCAGCCATATCAGGCCTGCAAAGAAACTGCGTTTAACAGGCCTTTGGAAGAGATGTTGCGGTAGGCAGTAAGAGCACTGTGCACAGCGAGTTGTTTCTGAGCTTCCCAAATAGGTGGAAGCAAGATGCTTTTGGGCCCAACTCGCACTTTGGAAAGAAGCCTGCACGTTGTGCCTTTCAGCACTAGGGCAATGTAGCACACCCAGAGCAGAAGTAGTACTTCAGCTAGATCAGGCCTGCAAAGAAATAGCGTTTCAAAGGCCTTTGGAAGAGATGTTCCCGGTAGGCTGTAAGAGCACTGTGCAGAGCGACTTGTTTCTTAGCTTCCCAAAGAGCTGGAAGCAAGATGCGTTGGGGCCCATCTGCCCCTTTCTAAAGAAGGCAGCACATTGTGCCTTGCAGCTCTAGGGCAATGTAGCACACCCAGAGCAGAGGTTCTACTTCAGACAGATCAGGCCTGCAAAGAAACGGCGTTTCACAGACCTTTGTAAGAGATGTTCCCGGTAGGCTGTAAGAGCACTGTGCAGAGCGACTAATTTCTTAGCTTCCCAAAGAGCTGGAAGCAAGATGCTTTGGGGACCCTCTGCCCCTATGGAAAGAGGACAGCACTTTGTGCCTTTCAGCTCTAGGGCAATGTAGCACACGCATAGCAGAAGTTCTACTTCAGAGAGATCAGGCCTGAAAAGAAACTGCGTTTCACAGGCCTTTGTAAGAGATGTTCCCGGTAGGCTGTAAGAGCACTGTGCAGAGCGACTTGTTTCATAGCTTCCCAAAGAGCTGGAAGCAAGGTGCTTTGGGGCCCATCTGCTGCTTTCTAAAGAAGGCAGCACTTTGTGCCTTTCAGCTCTAGGGCAATGTAGCACAGCCAGAGCAGAAGTTCTACTTCAGCCAGATCAGGCCTTCAAAGAAACGGCGTTTCACAGGCCTTTGTAAGAGATGTTCCCGGTAGGCTGTAAGAGCACTGTGCAGAGCAACTTGTTTCTTATCTTCCCAAAGAGCTGGGAGCAAGATGCTTTGGGGACCCTCTGCCCTTGTGGAAAGAAGACAGCACTTTGTGCCTTTCAGGTCTAGGGCAATGGAGCACACCCAGAGCAGAAGTTCTACATCAGCCAGATCAGGCCTGCAGAGAAACTTCGCTTCACTGGCCTTTGTAAGAGATGTTCGGGGTAGGCTGTAAGAGCACTGCGTAGAGCGACTTGTTTCTTAGCTTCCCAAAGAGCTGGAAGCAAGATGCTTTGGGGCCCATCTGCCCCTTTCGAAAGAAGGCAGCACTGTGTGCCTTGCCACTCTAGGGCCATGTAGCACATCCAGAACAGAAGTTCTACTTCAGCCAGATCAGGCCTGCAGAGAAACTGCGTTTCACAGGCCTTTGTATGAGGTTTTCCCGGTAGGCTGTAGAAGCACTGTGCAGAGCGAGTTGTTTCTTATCTTCCCAAAGAGCTGGAAGCAAGATGCTTTGGGGACCCTCTGACACTACGGAAAGAAGGCAGCACTTTGTGCCTTGCAGCTCTAGGGAAATGTAGCACACCCAGAGCAGAAGTTCTACTACAGCCAGATCAGGTCTGCAAAGGAACTCCGTTTCACAGGCCTCTGTAAGAGATGTTCCCCGAAGGCTGTAAGAGCACTGTGCAGAGCGACTTGTTTCTTTGCTTCCCAAAGAGCTGGAAGCAAGATGCTTTGGGGCCCATCTGCACCTTTCTAAAGAAGGCAGCTCTTTGTGCCTTGCAGCTCGAGGGCAATGTAGCTCGCCCAGAGCAGAAGTTCTACTTCAGCCAGATCAGGCCTGCAAAGAAACTGCGTTTCACAGGCCTTTGGAAGAGATGTTCCCGGTAGGCTGTAAGAGCACTGTGCAGAGCGAGTTGTTTCTTAGCTTCCCAAAGAGCTAGAAGCAAGATGCTGTGGGGCCCAACTCGCCCTTTGTTAAGAATCCTGCACGTTGTGCCTTTCAGCTCTAGGGCAATGTAGCAGACCCAGAGCAGAAGTTCTACTTCCGCCAGATGAGGAGTGCAAAGAAGCTGCGTTTCACAGCCCTTAGAGGAGATGTTCCCGGTAGGCTGTAAGAGCACTGTGCAGAGCGAGTTGTTTCTGAGATTCCCAAAGAGCTGGAAGCAAGAGGCTGTGGGGCCCAACTCGCCCATTGTTAAGAGGCCTGCACGTTGTGCCTTTCAGCTCTAGGGCACTGTAGCACACCTAGAGAAGAAGTTGTAATACAGCCAGATAAGGCCTGCAAAGAAACTGCGTTTCACAGGCCTTTGGAAGAGATGTTCCCGGTAGGCTGTAAGAGCACTGTGTAGTGCGAGTTGTTTCTTAGCTTCCCAAAGAGCTGGAAGGAAGATGCTTTGGGGCCCAACTCGCCCTTTGGAAAGAGCCTGCACGTTGTGCCTTTCAGCTCTATGGCAATGTAGCACACCCAGAGCAGAAGTTCTACTTCAACCAGATCAGGCCTGCAAAGAAACTGCGTTTCACAGGCCTTTGGAAGAGATATACCCGGTAGGCTGTAAGAGCACTGTGCAGAGCGAGTTGTTTCTGAGCTTCCCAAAGAGCTGGAAGCAAGATGCTGTGCTGCCCAACTCTCCCTTTGGACAGAAGCCTGCACGTTGTGCCTTTCAGCTCTGGGGCAATGTAGCACACCCAGAGCAGAAGTTCTACTTCAGCCAGTTCAGGCCTGCGTAGAAACTGCGTTTCACAGGTCTTTGGAAGAGATGTTCCCGTTAGGCTGTAATAGCACTGTGCAGAGCGAGTTGTTTCTTAGCTTCCCAAAGAGCTGGAAGCAAGATGCTGTGGGGCCCAACTCACCCTTTGGAAAGAAGCCTGCACGTTGTGCCTTACAGCTCCTGGGCAATGTAGCACACCCAGAGCAAAAGTTCTGCTTCAGCCACATCAGGCCAGAAGAAACTGCGTTTCACATGCCTTTGAAAGAGATGTTCCCGGTAGGCTGTAAGAGAACTGTGCAGAGCGAGTTGTATCTTAGCTTCCCAAAGAGCTGGAAACAAGATGCTTTGGGGCCCAACTCGCCCTTTGGAAAGGAGACAGCACGTTGTGCCTTTCTGCTCTAGGGCAATGTAGCACACCCAGAGCAGAAGTTCTACTTCAGTCAGACCAGGCCTGCAAAGAAACAGCTTTTCACAGGCCTTTGGAAGAGATGTTCCCGGTAGGCCGTAAGAGCACTGTGCAGAGCGAGTTGTTTCTTAGCTTCCCAAAGAGCTGGAAGCAAGATGCTGTGGGACCCAACTCGCCCTTTGGAAAGAAGCCTGCACGTTGTGCCTTTCAGCTCTAGGGCAATGTAGCACATCCAGAGCAGAAGTTGTACTTCAACCAGATCAAGGCTGCAAAGAAACTGCGTTTCACAGGCCTTTGGAAGAGATGTTCCCTGTAGGCTGTAGCAGAACTGTGCACAGCAAGTTGTTTCTTAGCTTCCCAAAGAGGTGGAAGCAAGATGCTGTGGGGCCCAACACGCCCTTTGGAAAGAAGCCTGCACGTTGTGCCTTTCAGCTCTAGGGCAATGTAGCACACCCAGAGCAGAAGTTCTACTTCAGCCAGATCAGGCCTGAAAAGAAACTGCGTTTCACAGGCCTTTGGAAGAGATGTTCCCGGTAGGCTGTAACAGCACTGTGCAGAGCGAGTTGTTTCTTAGCTTCCCAAAGAGCTGGAAGCAAGTTGCTTAGGGGCCCATGTGCACCTTTCTAAAGAAGGCCGCACTTTGTGCCTTTCAGCTCTAGGGCAATGTAGCACACCCAGAGCAGAAGTTCTACTTCAGCCACTTCAGGCCTGCAAATAAAGTGTGTTTCACAGGCCTTTGTAAGAAATGTTCCCGGTAGGCTGTAAGAGCATTGTGCAGAGCGAGTTGTTTCTTAGCTTCCCAAACAGCTGGAAGCAAGATGCTGTGGGGCCCAACTCGCCATTTGTTAAGAAGCCTGCACGTTGTGCCTTTCAGCTTAGGTCAATGTAGCACACCCAGAGCAGAAGTTCTACTTCAGCCAGATCAGGCCTGCAAAGAAACTGCGTTTCACAGGCCTTTGGAAGAGATGTTCCCGGTAGGCAGTTAGAGCACTGTGCAGAGCGAGTTGTTTCTGAGCTTCCCAAATAGGTGGAAGCAACATGCTTTGGGGCCCAACTCGCCCTTTGGAAAGAAGCCTGCACATTGTGCCTTTCGGCTCTAGGGCAATGTAGCACACCCAGAGCAGAAGTTCTACTTCAGCCAGATCAGGCCTGCAAAGAAACTGCGTTTCACAGGCCTTTGGAAGAGATGTTCCCTTTAGGCTGTAGCAGCACTGTGCACAGCAAGTTGTTTCTTAGCTTCCCAAAGAGCTGGAAGCAAGATGCTGTGGGGCCCAACTCGCCCTTTGGAAGGAAGCCTGCACGTTGTGCCTTTCAGCTCTAGGGCAATGTAGCACACCCAGAGCAGAAGTTCTACTTCAGCCAGATCAGGCCTGCAAAGAAACTGCGTTTCACAGGCCTTTGGAAGAGATGTTCCCGGTAGGCTGTAAGAGCACTGTGCAGAGCGAGTTGTTTCTTAGCTTCCCAAAGAGCTGGAAGCAAGATGCTGTGGGGCCCAACTCGCCCTTTGGAAAGAAGCCTGCACGTTGTGCCTTTCAGCTCTAGGGCAATGTAGGACACCCAGAGCAGAAGTTGTACTTCAGCCAGATTAGGCTTGCAACGAAACTGCGTTTCACAGGCCTTTGTAAGTGATGTTCCCGATAGGCTGTAAGAGCACTGTGCAGAGCGAGTTGTTTCTTGGCTTCCCAAATAGCTGGAAGCAAGATGCTTTGGGGCCCAACTCGCACTTTGGAAAGAAGCCAGCACATTGTGCCTTTCAGCTCTAGGGCAATGTAGCACACCCAGACCAGAAGTTGTACTTCAGCCAGATGAGGCTTGCAAAGAAACTGCGTTTCTCAGGCCTTTGGAAGAGATGTTCCCGGTAGGCAGTAAGAGCACTGAGCACAGCGAGTTGTTTCTGAACTTCCCAAATAGGGGGAAGCAAGATGCTTTGGGGCCCAACTCGCCCTTTGGAAAGAAGCCTGCACGTTGTGCCTTTCAGCTCTAGGGCAATGTACCACACCCAGAGCAGAAGTTGTACTTCAGCCAGATCAGGCCTGCAAAGAAACTGCGTTTCACAGGCCTTTGGAAGAGATGTTCCCGGTAGGCTGTAAGAGCACTGTGCAGAGCGAGTTGTTTCTTAGCTTCCCAAAGAGCTGGAAGCAAAATGCTGTGGGGCCCAACTCGCCCTTTGTTAAGAGGCCTGCACGTTGTGCCTTTCAGCTCTAGGGCAATGTAGCACACCTAGAGCATAGGTTTTACTTCAGCCATATCAGGCCTGCAAAGAAACTGTGTTTCACAGGCCCTTGGAAGAGATGTTCACGGTAGGCTGTAAGAGCACTGTGCAGAGCGAGTTGTTCCTTAGCTTCCCAAAGACCTGGAAGCAAGATTCTGTGGGGCCCGACTCGCCCTTTGTTAAGAAGCCTTCACGTTGTGCATTTCACCTCTAGGGCAATGTAGCGCACCAAGAGCAGAAGTTCTACTTCAGCCAGATCGGGCCTGCAAAGAAACTGCGTTTCACAGGACTTTGGAAGAGATGTTCCCAGTAGGCTGTAAGAGCACTGTGCAGAGCGAGTTGTTTCTTAGCTTGCCAAAGAGCTGGAAGCAAGATGGTGTGGGGCCCACTCGCACTTTGGACCGAAGCCTGCACGTTGTGCCTTTCAGCTTAGGTCAATGTAGCACACCCAGAGCAGAAGTTCTACTTCAGCCAGATCAGGCCTGCAAAGAAACTGCGTTTCACAAGCCTTTGGAAGAGATGTTCCCGGTAGGCTGTAAGAGCACTGTGCAGAGCCAGTTGTTTCTTAGCTTCCCAAAGAGCTGGAAGCAAGATGCTGTGGGGCCCAACTCGCACTTTCGAAAGAAGGCTTCACGTTGTGCCTTTCAGCTCTAGGGCAATGTAGCAAACCCAGAGCAGAAGTTGTACTTCACACAGATCAGGCCTGCAAAGAAACTGCGTTTCACAGACCTTTGGAAGAGACGTTCCCGGTAGGCTGTAAGAGCACTGGGCAGAGCGAGTTGTTTCTTACCTTCCCAAAGAGCTGGAAGCAAGATGCCGTGGGGCCCAACTCGCCCTTTGGAAAGAAGCCTGCACGTTGTGCCTTTCAGCTCTAGGGCAATGTAGCACACCCAGAGCAGAAGTTCTACTTCAGCCAGATCAGGCCTGCAAAGAAACTGCGTTTCACAGGCCTTTGTAAGAGATGTTCCCGGTAGGCTGTAAGAGCACTGTGCAGAGCGAGTTGTTTCTTAGCTTCCCAAAGAGCTGGAAGCAAGATGCTGTGGGGCCCAACTCGCCCTTTGTTAAGAGGCCTGCACGTTGTGCCTTTCAGCTCTAGGGCAATGTAGCACACCTAGAGCAGAGGTTTTACTTCAGCCATATCAGGCCTGCAAAGAAACTGCGTTTCACAGGCCTTTGGAAGAGATGTTCCCGGTAGGCAGTTAGAGCACTGTGCAGAGCGAGTTGTTTCTGAGCTTCCCAAATAGGTGGAAGCAACATGCTTTGGGGCCCAACTCGCCCTTTGGAAAGAAGCCTGCACATTGTGCCTTTCGGCTCTAGGGCAATGTAGCACACCCAGAGCAGAAGTTCTACTTCAGCCAGATCAGGCCTGCAAAGAAACTGCGTTTCACAGGCCTTTGGAAGAGATGTTCCCTTTAGGCTGTAGCAGCACTGTGCACAGCAAGTTGTTTCTTAGCTTCCCAAAGAGCTGGAAGCAAGATGCTGTGGGGCCCAACACGCCCTTTGGAAAGAAGCCTGTACGTTGTGCCTTTCAGCTCTAGGGCAATGTAGCACACCCAGAGCAGAAGTTCTACTTCAGCCAGATCAGGCCTGCAAAGAAACTGCGTTTCACAGGCCTTTCGAAGACATGTTCCCGGTAGGCTGTAAGAGCACTGTGCAGAGCGAGTTGTTTCTTAGCTTCCCAAAGAGCTGGAAGCAAGATGCTGTGGGGCCCAACTCGCCCTTTGGAAAGAAGCCTACACATTGTGCCTTTCAGCTCTAGGGCAATGTAGCACACCCAGAGCAGAAGTTCTACTTCAGCCAGATCATGCCTGCAAAGAAACAGCGTTTCACAGGCCTTTGGAAGAGATGCACACGGTAGGCTGTAAAGCATTGTGCAGAGCGAGTTGTTTCTTAGCTTCCCGAAGAGCTGGAAGCAAGATGCTGTGGGGCCCAACTCGCCCATTGTTAAGAGGCCTGCACGTTGTGCCTTTCAGCTCTATGGCACTGTTGCACACCTAGAGCAGAGGTTGTACTTCAGCCATATCAGGCCTGCAAAGAAACTGCGTTTCACAGGCCTTTGTAAGAGATGTTCCCGGTAGGCTGTAAGAGCACTGTGCAGAGCGAGTTGTTTCTTAGCTTCCCAAAGAACTGGAAGCAAGATGCTGTGGAGCCCAAATCACCCTTTGGAAAGAAGGCTGCACGTTGTGCCTTTCAGCTCTAGGGCAATTTAGCACACCCAGAGCAGAAGTCGTACTTCAGCCAGATCAGGCCGGCAAAGAAACTGCGTTTCACAGGCCCTTGGAAGAGATGTTCCCGGTAGGCTGTAAGAGCACTGTGCAGAGCGAGTTGTTTCTTAGCTTCCCAAAGAGCTGGAAGCAAGATGCCGTGGGACCCAACTCGCCCTTTGGAAAGAAGCCTGCACGTTGTGCCTTTCAGCTCTGGTGCAATGTAGCACACCCAGAGCAGAAGTTCTACTTCAGCCAGATCTGGCCTGCAAAGAAACTGCGTTTCACAGGCCTTTGGAAGAGATGTTCCCGGTAGGCTGTAAGAGCACTGTGCAGAGCGAGTTGTTTCTTAGCTTCCCAAAGAGCTGGAAGCAAGATGCTTTGGGGCCCAACTCGCACTTTGGAAAGAAGCCTGCACGATATGCCTTTAAGCTCTAGGGCAATGTAGCAGACGCAGAGCAGAAGTTCTACTTCCGCCAGATGAGGCCTGCAAAGAAGCTGCGTTTCACAGCCCTTAGAGGAGATGTTCCCGGTAGGCTGTAAGAGCAATGTGCAGAGCGAGTTGTTTCTGAGATTCCCAAAGAGCTGGAAGCAAGAGGCTGTGGGGCCCAACTCGCCCATTGTTAAGAGGCCTGCACGTTGTGCCTTTCAGCTCTATGGCACTGTAGCACACCTAGAGCAGAGGTTGCACTTCAGCCATATCAGGCCTGCAAAGAAACTGCGTTTCACAGGCGTTTGGAAGAGATGTTCCCGGTAGGCTGTAAGAGCACTGTGCAGAGCGAGTTGTTTCTGAGCTTCCCAAATAGATGGAAGCAAGATGCTTTGGGGCCCAACTCGCCCTTGGGAATGAAGCCTGCACGTTGTGCCTTTCAGCTCTGGGGCAATGAACCACACCCAGAGCAGAAGTTGTACTTCAGCCAGAAAAGGCCTGCAAAGAAACTGCGTTTCACAAGCCTTTGGAAAAGATGTTCCCGGTAGGCTGTAAGAGCACTGTGCAGAGCGAGTTGTTTCTTAGCTTCCCAAAGAGCTGGAAGCAAGATTATGTGGGGCCCAACTCGCCCTTTGTTAAGAGGCCTGTACTTTGTGCCTTTCAGCTCTAGGGCACTGTAGCACACCTAGAGCAGAAGTTGTAATTCAGCCAGATCAGGCCTGCAAAGAAACTGCGTTTCACAGGCCTTTGGAAGAGATATACCCGGTAGGCTGTAAGAGCACTGTGCAGAGCGAGTTGTTTCTGAGCTTCCCAAAGAGCTGGAAGCAAGATGCTGTGCTGCCCAACTCTCCCTTTGGACAGAAGCCTGCACGTTGTGCCTTTCAGCTCTGGGGCAATGTAGCACACCCAGAGCAGAAGTTCTGCTTCAGCCACATCAGGCCAGCAAAGAAACTGCGTTTCACAGGCCTTTGAAAGAGATGTTCCCGGTAGGCTGTAAGGGAACTGTGCAGAGCGAGTTGTATCTTATCTTCCCAAAGAGCTGGAAACAAGATGCTTTGGGGCCCAACTCGCCCTTTGGAAAGAAGCCTGCAGGTTGTGCCTTTCAGCTCTAGGGCAATGTACCACACCCAGAGCAGAAGTTGTACTTCAGCCAGATCAGGCCTGCAAAGAAACTGCGTTTCACAGGCCTTTGGAAGAGATGTTCCCGGTATGCTGTAGGAGCACTGTGCAGAGCGAGTTGTTTCTTAGCTTCCCAAAGAGCTGGAAGCAAGATGCCGTGGGGCCCAACTCGCCCTTTGGAAAGAAGCCTGCACGTTGTGCCTTTCAGCTCTAGTGCAATGTAGCACACCCAGAGCAGAAGTTGTACTTCAGCCATATCAGGCCTGCAAAGAAACTGTGTTTCACAGGCCTTTGTAAGAGATGTTCCCGGTATGCTGTAAGAGCACTGTGCAGAGCGAGTTGTTTCTTAGCTTCCCAAAGACCTGGAAGCAAGATGCTTTGGGGCCCAACTCGCCCTTTGGAAAGAAGCCTGCGCGTTGTGCCTTTCAGCTCTAGGGCAATGTAGCACACCCAGAGCAGAAGTTCTACTTCCGCCAGATGAGGCCTGCAAAGAAACTGCGTTTCACAGCCCTTAGAGGAGATTGCCCCGGTAGGCTGTAAGAGCACAGTGCAGAGCGAGTTGTTTCTTAGCTTCCCAAAGAGCTGGAAGCAAGATGCTGTGCTGCCCAACTCTCCCTTTGGACAGAAGCCTGCACGTTGTGCCTTTCAGCTCTAGGGCAATGTAGCACACCCAGAGCAGAAGTTCTACTTCAGCCAGATGAGGCCTGCAAAGAAACTGCGTTTCACAGGCCTTTCGAAGCGATGTTCCCGGTAGGCTGTAAGAGCACTGTGCAGAGCGAGTTGTTTCTTAGCTTCACAAAGAGCTGGAAGCAAGATGCTGTGGGGCCCAACTCGTCCTTTGAGAAGAAGACTGCACGTTGTGCCTTTCAGCTCTAGGGCAATGTAGCACACCCAGAGCAGAAGTTCTACTTCAGACAAATCAGGCCTGCAAAGAAACTGCGTTTCACAGGCCTTTGGAAGAGATGTTCCCAGCAGGCTGTAAGAGCATTGTGCAGAGAGAGTTGTTTCTTAGCTTCCCAAATAGCTGGACGCAAGATGCTGTGGGGCCCAACTCGCCCTTTGTTAAGAAGCCTGCACGTTGTGCCTTTCAGCTCTAGGGCAATGTAGCACACCCAGAGCAGAAGTTCTACTTCAGCCAGATCAGGCCTGCAAAGAAACTGCGTTTCACAGGCCTTTGGAAGAGATGTTCCCGGTAGGCTGTAAGAGCACTGTGCAGAGCGAGTTTTTTCTTAGCTTCCCAAAGAGCTGGAAGCAAGATGCTTTGGGGCCCCACTCGCCCTTTAATAAGAATCCTGCACGTTGTGCCTTTCAGCTCTAGGGCAATGTAGCACACCCAGAGCAGAAGTTCTACTTCCGCCAGATGAGGCCTGCAAAGAAGCTGCGTTTCACAGCCCTTAGAGGAGATGTTCCCGGTAGGATGTAAGAGCACTGTGCAGAGCTAGTTGTTTCTTAGCTTCCTAAAGAGCTGGAAGCAAGATGCTGTGGGGCCCAACTCGCCCATTGTTAAGAGGCCTGCACGTTGTGCCTTTCAGCTCTATGGCACTGTAGCACACCTAGAGCAGAGGTTGTACTTCAGCCATATCAGGCCTGCAAAGAAACTGCGTTTCACAGGCCTTTGGAAGAGATGTTCCAGGTAGGCTGTAAGAGCACTATGCAGAGCGAGTTGTTTCTGAGCTTCCCAAATAGGTGGAAGCAAGATGCTTTGGGGCCCAACTCGCCCTTTGGAAAGAAGCCTGCACGTTGTGCCTTTCAGCTCTAGGGCAATGTACCACACCCAGAGCAGAAGTTGTACTTCAGCCAGAAAAGGCCTGCAACGAAACTGCGTTTCACAGGCCTTTGGAAGTGATGTTCCCGATAGGCTGCAAGAGCACCGTGCAGAGCGAGTTGTTTCTGAGCTTCCCAAAGAGCTGGAAGCAAGATGCTGTGGGGCCCAACTCGCCCTTTGGAAAGAAGCCTGCACGATATGCCTTTAAGCTCTAGGGCAATGTAGCACACCCAGAGCAGAAGTTGTCCCTTCAGCCAGATGAGGAGTGCAAAGAAACTGCATTTCACAGGCCTTTTTAAGAGATGTTCCCTTTAGGCTGTAAGAGCACTGTGCAGAGCGAGTTGTTTCTTAGCTTCCCAAAGAGCTGGAAGCAAGATGCTGTCGGGCCCAACTCGCCCTTTGTTAAGAGGCCTGCACGTTGTGCCTTTCAGCTCTAGGGCACTGTAGCACACCTAGAGCAGAGGTTGTACTTCAGCCATATCAGGCCTGCAAAGAAACTGCGTTTCACAGGCCTTTGGAAGAGTGTTCCCGGTAGGCAGTAAGAGCACTGAGCACAGCGAGTTGTTTCTGGGCTTCCCAAATAGGTGGAAGCAAGATGCTTTGGGGCCCAACTCGCCCTTTGGAAAGAAGCCTGCACGTTGTGCCTTTTAGCTCTTGGGCAATGTACCACACCCAGAGCAGAAGTTGTACTTCAGCCAGATCAGCCCTGCAAAGAAACTGCGTTTCACAGGCCCTTGGAAGAGATGTTCCCGGTAGGCTGTAAGAGCACTGTGCAGAGCGAGTTGTTTCTTAGCTTCCCAAAGAGCTGGAAGCAAGATGCCGTGGGACCCAACTCGCCCTTTGGAAAGAAGCCTGCACGTTTTGCCTTTCAGCTCTGGTGCAATGTAGCACACCCAGAGCAGAAGTTCTACTTCAGCCAGATCTGGCCTGCAAAGAAACTGCGTTTCACAGGCCTTTGGAAGAGATGTTCCCAGTAGGCTGTAAGAGCGCTGTGCAGAGCGAGTTGTTTCTTAGCTTCCCAAAGAGCTGGAAGCAAGATGCTGTGGGGCCCAACTCGCACTTTGGAAAGAAGCCTGCACCTTGTGCCTTTCAGCTCTAGGGCAATGTAGCACCGCCAGAGCAGAAGTTCTACTTCAGCCAGATCAGGCCTGCAAAGAAACTGCGTTTCACAGGCCTTTGGAAGAGATGTTCCCGGTAGGCTGTCAGAGCACTGTGCAGACCGAGTTGTTTCTTAGCTTCCCAAAGAGCTAGAAGCAAGATGCTGTGGGGCCAAACTCGCCCTTTGTTAAGAATCCTGCACGTTGTGCCTTTCAGCTCTAGGGCAATGTAGCAGACCAAGAGCAGAAGTTCTACTTCCGCCAGATGAGGCCTGCAAAGAAGCTGCGTTTCACAGCCCTTAGAGGCGATGTTCCCGGTAGGCTGTAAGAGCACTGTGCAGAGCGAGTTGTTTCTGAGATTCCCAAAGAGCTGGAAGCAAGAGGCTGTGTGGCCCAACTCGCCCATTGTTAAGAGGCCTGCACGTTGTGCCTTTCAGCTCTATGGCACTGTAGCACACCTAGAGCAGAGGTTGCAGTTCAGCCATATCAGGCCTGAAAAGAAACTGCGTTTCACAGGCGTTTGGAAGAGATGTTCCCGGTAGGCTGTAAGAGCACTGTGCAGAGCGAGTTGTTTCTGAGCTTCCCAAATAGATGGAAGCAAGATGCTTTGGGGCCCAACTCGCCCTTGGGAATGAAGCCTGCACGTTGTGCCTTTCAGCTCTAGGGCAATGTACCACACCCAGAGCAGAAGTTGTACTTCAGCCAGAAAAGGCCTGCAAAGAAACTGCGTTTCACAGGCCTTTGGAAAAGATGTTCCCGGTAGGCTGTAAGAGCACTGTGCAGAGCGAGTTGTTTCTTTGCTTCCCAAAGAGCTGGAAGCAAGATTATGTGGGGCCCAACTCGCCCTTTGTTAAGAGGCCTGTACTTTGTGCCTTTCAGCTCTAGGGCACTGTAGCACACCTAGAGCAGAAGTTGTAATTCAGCCAGATAAGGCCTGCAAAGAAACTGCGTTTCACAGGCCTTTGGAAGAGATGTTCCCGGTAGGCTGTAAGAGCACTGTGTAGTGCGAGTTGTTTCTTAGCTTCCCAAAGAGCTGGAAGGAAGATGCTTTGGGGCCCAACTCGCCCTTTGGAAAGAGCCTGCACGTTGTGCCTTTCAGCTCTAGGGCAATGTAGCACACCCAGAGCAGAAGTTCTACTTCAACCAGATCAGGCCTGCAAAGAAACTGCGTTTCACAGGCCTTTGGAAGAGATATACCCGGTAGGCTGTAAGAGCACTGTGCAGAGCGAGTTGTTTCTGAGCTTCCCAAAGAGCTGGAAGCAAGATGCTGTGCTGCCCAACTCTCCCTTTGGACAGAAGCCTGCACGTTGTGCCTTTCAGCTCTGGGGCAATGTAGCACACCCAGAGCAGAAGTTCTGCTTCAGCCACATCAGGCCAGCAAAGAAACTGCGTTTCACAGGCCTTTGAAAGAGATGTTCCCGGTAGGCTGTAAGAGAACTGTGCAGAGCGAGTTGTATCTTAGCTTCCCAAAGAGCTGGAAACAAGATGCTTTGGGGCCCAACTCGCCCTTTGGAAAGAAGCCTACAGGTTGTGCCTTTCAGCTCTAGGGCAATGTACCACACCCAGAGCAGAAGTTGTACTTCAGCCAGATCAGGCCTGCAAAGAAACTGCGTTTCACAGGCCTTTGGAAGAGATGTTCCCGGTATGCTGTAAGAGCACTGTGCAGAGCGAGTTGTTTCTTAGCTTCCCAAAGAGCTGGAAGCAAGATGCCGTGGGGTCCAACTCACCCTTTGGAAAGAAGCCTGCACGTTGTGCCTTTCAGCTCTAGTGCAATGTAGAACACCCAGAGCAGAAGTTGTACTTCAGCCATATCAGGCCTGCAAAGAAACTGTGTTTCACAGGCCTTTGTAAGAGATGTTCCCGGTAGGCTGTAAGAGCACTGTGCAGAGCGAATTGTTTCTTTGCTTCCCAAAGAGTTGGAAGCAAGATTCTGTGGGGCCCAACTTGCCCTTTGTTAAGAGGCCTGCACGTTGTGCCTTTCAGCTCTAGGGCAATGCAGCGCACCCAGAGCAGAAGTTCTACTTCAGCCATATCAGGCCCGCAAAGAAACTGCATTTCACAGGCCTTTGGAAGAGCTGTTGCCAGTAGGCTGTAAGAGCACTGTGCAGAGCGAGTTGTTTCTTAGCTTCCCAAAGAGCTGGAAGCAAGATGCTGTGGTGCCCAACTCGCCCTTTGGAAAGAAGCCTGCACGTTGTGCCTTTCAGCTCTAGGGCAATGTAGCAGACCCAGAGCAGAAGTTCTACTTCCGCCAGATGAGGCCTGCAAAGAAGCTGCGTTTCACAGCCCTTAGAGGAGATGTTCCCGGTAGGCTGTAAGAGCACTGTGCAGAGCGAGTTGTTTCTGAGATTCCCAAAGAGCTGGAAGCAAGAGGCTGTGGGGCCCAACTCACCCTTTGGAAAGAAGCCTGCACGTTGTGCCTTACAGCTCCTGGGCAATGCAGCACACCCAGAGCAGAAGTTCTACTTCAGCCAGATCAGGCCTGCAAAGAAACTGCGTTTCACTGGCCTTTGGAAGAGATCTTCCCGGTAGGCTGTCAGAGCACTGGGCAGAGGGTGTTGTTTTTTAGCTTCCCAAAGAGCTGGAAGAAAGATGCTGTGGGGCCCAACATGCCCTTTGGAAAGAATCCTGCACATTGTGCCTTTCAGCTCTAGGGCAATGTAGCACACCCAGAGCAGAAGTTCTACTTCAGCCAGATCAGGCCTGCAAAGAAACTGCGTTTCACAGGCCTTTGGAAGAGATGTTCCCGGTAGGCTGTAAGAGCACTGTGCAGAGCGAGTTGTTTCTGAGCTTCCCAAAGAGCTGGAAGCAAGATGCCGTGGGGCCCAACTCGCCCTTTGGAAAGGAGACAGCACGTTGCAGCTTTCAGCTCTAGGGCAATGTGGCACCCCCAGAGCAGAAGTGGTACTTCAACCAGATCAGGCCTGCAAAGAAACTGCGTTTCACAGCCCTTAGAGGAGATGTTCCCGGTAGGCTGTAAGAGCACAGTGCAGAGCGAGTTGTTTCTTAGCTTCCCAAAGAGCTGGAAGCAAGATGCTGTTCTGCCCAACTCTCCATTTGGACAGAATCCTGCACGTTGTGCCTTTCAGCTCTAGGGCAATGTAGCACACCCAGAGCAGAAGTTCTACTTCAGCCAGATGAGGCCTGCAAAGAAACTGCGTTTCACAGGCCTTTCGAAGCGATGTTCCCGGTAGGCTGTAAGAGCACTGTGCAGAGCGAGTTGTTTCTTAGCTTCACAAAGACCTGGAAGCAAGATGCTGTGGGGCCCAACTCGCCCATTGTTAAGAGGCCTGCACGTTGTGCCTTTCAGCTCTATGGCACTGTAGCACACCTAGAGCAGAGGTTGTACTTCAGCCATATCAGGCCTGCAAAGAAACTGCGTTTCACAGGCCTTTGGAAGAGATGTTCTCAGTAGGCTGTAAGAGCACTGTGCAGAGCGAGTTGTTTCTTAGCTTGCCAGAGACCTGGAAGCAAGATGCTGTGGGGCCCAACTCGCCCTTTGGAAAGAAGCCTGCGCGTTGTGCCTTTCAGCTCTAGGGCAATGTAGCACACCCAGAGCAGAAGTTCTACTTCCGCCAGATGAGGCCTGCAAAGAAACTGCGTTTCACAGCCCTTAGAGGAGATTGCCCCGGTAGGCTGTAAGAGCACAGTGCAGAGCGAGTTGTTTCTTAGCTTCCCAAAGAGCTGGAGGCAAGATGCTGTGCTGCCCAACTCTCCCTTTGGACAGAAGCCTGCACGTTGTGCCTTTCAGCTCTAGGGCAATGTAGCACACCCAGAGCAGAAGTTCTACTTCAGCCAGATGAGGCCTGCAAAGAAATTGCGTTTCACAGGCCTTTCGAAGCGATGTTCCCGGTAGGCTGTAAGAGCACTGTGCAGAGCGAGTTGTTTCTTAGCTTCACAAAGAGCTGGAAGCAAGATGCTGTGGGGCCCAACTCGTCCTTTGAGAAGAAGACTGCACCTTGTGCCTTTCAGCTCTAGGGCAATGTAGCACACCCAGAGCAGAAGTTCTACTTCAGACAAATCAGGCCTGCAAAGAAACTGCGTTTCACAGGCCTTTGGAAGAGATGTTCCCGGCAGGCTGTAAGAGCATTGTGCAGAGAGAGTTGTTTCTTAGCTTCCCAAAGAGCTGGACGCAAGATGCTGTGGGGCCCAACTCGCCCTTTGTTAAGAAGCCTGCACGTTGTGCCTTTCAGCTCTAGGGCAATGTAGCACACCCAGAGCAGAAGTTCTACTTCAGCCAGATCAGGCCTGCAAAGAAACTGCGTTTCACAGGCCTTTGGAAGAGATGTTCCCGGTAGGCTGTAAGAGCACTGTGCAGAGCGAGTTTTTTCTTAGCTTCCCAAAGAGCTGGAAGCAAGTAGCTTTGGGGCCCAACTCGCCCTTTAATAAGAATCCTGCACGTTGTGCCTTTCAGCTCTAGGGCAATGTAGCACACCCAGAGCAGAAGTTCTACTTCCGCCAGATGAGGCCTGCAAAGAAGCTGCGTTTCACAGCCCTTAGAGGAGATGTTCCCGGTAGGATGTAAGAGCACTGTGCAGAGCGAGTTGTTTCTTAGCTTCCTAAAGAGCTGGAAGCAAGATGCTGTGGGGCCCAACTCGCCCATTGTTAAGAGGCCTGCACGTTGTGCCTTTCAGCTCTATGGCACTGTTGCACACCTAGAGCAGAGGTTGTACTTCAGCCATATCAGGCCTGCAAAGAAACTGCGTTTCACAGGCCTTTGGAAGAGATGTTCCAGGTAGGCTGTAAGAGCACTATGCAGAGCGAGTTGTTTCTGAGCTTCCCAAATAGGTGGAAGCAAGATGCTTTGGGGCCCAACTCGCCCTTTGGAAAGAAGCCTGCACGTTGTGCCTTTCAGCTCTAGGGCAATGTACCACACCCAGAGCAGAAGTTGTACTTCAGCCAGAAAAGGCCTGCAACGAAACTGCGTTTCACAGGCCTTTGGAAGTGATGTTCCCGATAGGCTGCAAGAGCACCGTGCAGAGCGAGTTGTTTCTGAGCTTCCCAAAGAGCTGGAAGCAAGATGCTGTGGGGCCCAACTCGCCCTTTGGAAAGAAGCCTGCACGATATGCCTTTAAGCTCTAGGGCAATGTAGCACACCCAGACCAGAAGTTGTCCCTTCAGCCAGATGAGGAGTGCAAAGAAACTGCATTTCACAGGCCTTTTTAAGAGATGTTCCCTTTAGGCTGTAAGAGCACTGTGCAGAGCGAGTTGTTTCTTAGCTTCCCAAAGAGCTGGAAGCAAGATGCTGTGGGGCCCAACTCGCCCTTTGTTAAGAGGCCTGCACGTTGTGCCTTTCAGCTCTAGGGCACTGTAGCACACCTAGAGCAGAGGTTGTACTTCAGCCATATCAGGCCTGCAAAGAAACTGCGTTTCACAGGCCTTTGGAAGAGTGTTCCCGGTTGGCAGTAAGAGCACTGAGCACAGCGAGTTGTTTCTGAGCTTCCCAAATAGGTGGAAGCAAGATGCTTTGGGGCGCAACTCGCCCTTTGGAAAGAAGCCTGCACGTTGTGCCTTTTAGCTCCAGGGCAATGTACCACACCCAGAGCAGAAGTTGTACTTCAGCCAGATCAGCCCTGCAAAGAAACTGCGTTTCACAGGCCCTTGGAAGAGATGTTCCCGGTAGGCTGTAAGAGCACTGTGCAGAGCGAGTTGTTTCTTAGCTTCCCAAAGAGCTGGAAGCAAGATGCCATGGGGGCCAACTCGCCCTATGGAAAGAAGCCTGCACGTTGCATTTCAGCTCTGGTGCAATGTAGCACACCCAGAGCAGAAGTTCTACTTCAGCCAGATCTGGCCTGCAAGGAAACTGCGTTTCACAGGCCTTTGGAAGTGATGTTCCCGATAGGCTGCAAGAGCACTGTGCAGAGCGAGTTGTTTCTGAGCTTCCCAAAGAGCTGGAAGCAAGATGCTGTGGGGCCCAACTCGCCCTTTGGAAAGAAGCCTGCACGTTGTGCCTTTCAGCTCTAGGGCAATGTACCACACCCAGACCAGAAGTTGTTCTTCAGCCAGAAAAGGCCTGCAACGAAACTGCGTTTCACAGGCCTTTGGAAGTGATGTTCCCGATAGGCTGCAAGAGCACCGTGCAGAGCGAGTTGTTTCTGAGCTTCCCAAAGAGCTGGAAGCAAGATGCTGTGGGGCCCAACTCGCCCTTTGGAAAGAAGCCTGCACGATATGCCTTTAAGCTCTAGGGCAATGTAGCACACCCAGACCAGAAGTTGTCCCTTCAGCCAGATGAGGAGTGCAAAGAAACTGCATTTCACAGGCCTTTTTAAGAGATGTTCCCTTTAGGCTGTAAGAGCACTGTGCAGAGCGAGTTGTTTCTTAGCTTCCCAAAGAGCTGGAAGCAAGATGCTGTGGGGCCCAACTCGCCCGTTGTTAAGAGGCCTGCACGTTGTGCCTTTCAGCTCTAGGGCACTGTAGCACACCTAGAGCAGAGGTTGTACTTCAGCCATATCAGGCCTGCAAAGAAACTGCGTTTCACAGGCCTTTGGAAGAGTGTTCCCGGTAGGCAGTAAGAGCACTGAGCACAGCGAGTTGTTTCTGAGCTTCCCAAATAGGTGGAAGCAAGATGCTTTGGGGCCCAACTCGCCCTTTGGAAAGAAGCCTGCACGTTGTGCCTTTTAGCTCCAGGGCAATGTACCACACCCAGAGCAGAAGTTGTACTTCAGCCAGATCAGCCCTGCAAAGAAACTGCGTTTCACAGGCCCTTGGAAGAGATGTTCCCGGTAGGCTGTAAGAGCACTGTGCAGAGCGAGTTGTTTCTTAGCTTCCCAAAGAGCTGGAAGCAAGATGCCATGGGGGCCAACTCGCCCTATGGAAAGAAGCCTGCACGTTGTGCCTTTCAGCTCTGGTGCAATGTAGCACACCCAGAGCAGAAGTTCTACTTCAGCCAGATCTGGCCTGCAAGGAAACTGCGTTTCACAGGCCTTTGGAAGTGATGTTCCCGATAGGCTGCAAGAGCACTGTGCAGAGCGAGTTGTTTCTGAGCTTCCCAAAGAGCTGGAAGCAAGATGCTGTGGGGCCCAACTCGCCCTTTGGAAAGAAGCCTGCACGTTGTGCCTTTCAGCTCTAGGGCAATGTACCACACCCAGAGCAGAAGTTGTTCTTCAGCCAGAAAAGGCCTGCAATGAAACTGCGTTTCACAGGCCTTTGGAAGTGATGTTCCCGATAGGCTGCAAGAGCACCGTGCAGAGCGAGTTGTTTCTGAGCTTCCCAAAGAGCTGGAAGCAAGATGCTGTGGGGCCCAACTCGCCCTTTGGAAAGAAGCCTGCACGATATGCCTTTAAGCTCTAGGGCAATGTAGCACACCCAGACCAGAAGTTGTCCCTTCAGCCAGATGAGGAGTGCAAAGAAACTGCATTTCACAGGCCTTTGGAAGAGATGTTCCCGGTAGGCTGTAAGAGCACTGTGCAGAGCGAGTTGTTTCTTAGCTACCCAAAGAGCTGGAAGCAAGATGCTGTGGGGCCCAACTCGCACTTTGGAAAGAAGCCTGCACGATATGCCTTTAAGCTCTAGGGCAATGTAGCACACCCAGAGCAGAAGTTCTACTTCAGCCAGATCAGGCCTGCAAAGAAACTGCGTTTCACAGGCCTTTGGAAGAGATGTTCCCGGTAGGCTGTAAGAGCACTGTGCAGACCGAGTTGTTTCTTAGCTTCCCAAAGAGCTAGAAGCAAGATGCTGTGGGGCCAAACTCGCCCTTTGTTAAGAATCCTGCACGTTGTGCCTTTCAGCTCTAGGGCAATGTAGCAGACCAAGAGCAGAAGTTCTACTTCCGCCAGATGAGGCCTGCAAAGAAGCTGCGTTTCACAGCCCTTAGAGGAGATGTTCCCGGTAGGCTGTAAGAGCACTGTGCAGAGCGAGTTGTTTCTGAGATTCCCAAAGAGCTGGAAGCAAGAGGCTGTGGGGCCCAACTCGCCCATTGTTAAGAGGCCTGCACGTTGTGCCTTTCAGCTCTATGGCACTGTAGCACACCTAGAGCAGAGGTTGCAGTTCAGCCATATCAGGCCTGCAAAGAAACTGCGTTTCACAGGCGTTTGGAAGAGATGTTCCCGGTAGGCTGTAAGAGCACTGTGCAGAGCGAGTTGTTTCTGAGCTTCCCAAATAGATGGAAGCAAGATGCTTTGGGGCCCAACACGCCCTTGGGAATGAAGCCTGCACGTTGTGCCTTTCAGCTCTAGGGCAATGTACCACACCCAGAGCAGAAGTTGTACTTCAGCCAGAAAAGGCCTGCAAAGAAACTGCGTTTCACAGGCCTTTGGAAAAGATGTTCCCGGTAGGCTGTAAGAGCACTGTGCAGAGCGAGTTGTTTCTTTGCTTCCCAAAGAGCTGGAAGCAAGATTATGTGGGGCCCAACTCGCCCTTTGTTAAGAGGCCTGTACTTTGTGCCTTTCAGCTCTAGGGCACTGTAGCACACCTAGAGCAGAAGTTGTAATTCAGCCAGATAAGTCCTGCAAAGAAACTGCGTTTCACAGGCCTTTGGAAGAGATGTTCCCGGTAGGCTGTAAGAGCACTGTGTAGTGCGAGTTGTTTCTTAGCTTCCCAAAGAGCTGGAAGGAAGATGCTTTGGGGCCCAACTCGCCCTTTGGAAAGAGCCTGCACGTTGTGCCTTTCAGCTCTATGGCAATGTAGCACACCCAGAGCAGAAGTTCTACTTCAACCAGATCAGGCCTGCAAAGAAACAGCGTTTCACAGGCCTTTGGAAGAGATGTTTCTGAGCTTCCAAAAGAGCTGGAAGCAAGATGCTGTGCTGCCCAACTCTCCCTTTGGACAGAAGCCTGCACGTTGTGCCTTTCAGCTCTGGGGCAATGTAGCACACCCAGAGCAGAAGTTCTGCTTCAGCCACATCAGGCCAGCAAAGAAACTGCGTTTCACAGGCCTTTGGAAGAGATGTTCCCGGTATGCTGTAAGAGCACTGTGCAGAGTGAGTTGTTTCTTAGCTTCCCAAAGAGCTGGAAGCAAGATGCCGTGGGGTCCAACTCGCCCTTTGGAAAGAAGCCTGCACGTTGTGCCTTTCAGCTCTAGGGCAATGTAGCACACCCAGACCAGAAGTTGTAATTCAGCCAGATAAGGCCTGCAAAGAAACTGCGTTTCACAGGCCTTTGGAAGACATGTTCCCGGTAGGATGTAAGAGCAGTGTGTAGTGCGAGTTGTTTCTTAGCTTCCCAAAGAGCTGGAAGGAAGATGCTTTGGGGCCCAACTCGCCCTTTGGAAAGAGCCTGCACGTTGTGCCTTTCAGCTCTAGGGCAATGTAGCACACCCAGAGCAGAAGCTCTACTTCATCCAGATCAGGCCTGCAAAGAAACTGCGTTTCACAGGCCTTTGGAAGAGATGTTCCCAGTAGGCTGTAAGAGCACTCTGCAGAGCGAGTTGTTTCTTAGCTTCCCAAAGAGCTGGAAGCAAGATGCTGTGGGGCCCAACTCGCCCTTTGTTAAGAAGCCTGCACGTTGTGCCTTTCAGCTCTAGGGCAATGTAGCACACCCAGAGCAGAAGTTGTACTTCAGCCAGATCAGGCCTGCAAAGAAATTGCGTTTCACAAGCCTTTGTAAGAGATCTTCCCAGTAGGCTGTAAGAGCACTGTGCAGAGCGAGTTGTTTCTTAGCTTCCCAAAGACCTGGAAGCAAGATGCTGTGGGGCCCAACTCGCCCTTTGGAAAGAAGCCTGCGCGTTGTGCCTTTCAGCTCTAGGGCAATGTAGCACACCCAGAGCAGAAGTTCTACTTCCGCCAGATGAGGCCTGCAAAGAAACTGCGTTTCACAGCCCTTAGAGGAGATTGCCCCGGTAGGCTGTAAGAGCACAGTGCAGAGCGAGTTGTTTCTTAGCTTCCCAAAGAGCTGGAGGCAAGATGCTGTGCTGCCCAACTCTCCCTTTGGACAGAAGCCTGCACGTTGTGCCTTTCAGCTCTAGGGCAATGTAACACACCCAGAGCAGAAGTTCTACTTCAGCCAGATGAGGCCTGCAAAGAAACTGCGTTTCACAGGCCTTTCGAAGCGATGTTCCCGGTAGGCTGTAAGAGCACTGTGCAGAGCGAGTTGTTTCTTAGCTTCACAAAGAGCTGGAAGCAAGATGCTGTGGGGCCCAACTCGTCCTTTGAGAAGAAGACTGCACGTTGTGCCTTTCAGCTCTAGGGCAATGTAGCACACCCAGAGCAGAAGTTCTACTTCAGACAAATCAGGCCTGCAAAGAAACTGCGTTTAACAGGCCTTTGGAAGAGATGTTCCCGGCAGGCTGTAAGAGCATTGTGCAGAGAGAGTTGTTTCTTAGCTTCCCAAAGAGCTGGACGCAAGATGCTGTGGGGCCCAACTCGCCCTTTGTTAAGAAGCCTGCACGTTGTGCCTTTCAGCTCTAGGGCAATGTAGCACACCCAGAGCAGAAGTTCTACTTCAGCCAGATCAGGCCTGCAAAGAAACTGCGTTTCACAGGCCTTTGGAAGAGATGTTCCCGATAGGCTGCAAGAGCACTGTGCAGAGCGAGTTGTTTCTGAGCTTCCCAAAGAGCTGGAAGCAAGATGCTGTGGGGCCCAACTCGCCCTTTGGAAAGAAGCCTGCACGATATGCCTTTAAGCTCTAGGGCAATGTAGCACACCCAGACCAGAAGTTGTCCCTTCAGCCAGATGAGGAGTGCAAAGAAACTGCATTTCACAGGCCTTTTTAAGAGATGTTCCCTTTAGGCTGTAAGAGCACTGTGCAGAGCGAGTTGTTTCTTAGCTTCCCAAAGAGCTGGAAGCAAGATGCTGTGGGGCCCAACTCGCCCTTTGTTAAGAGGCCTGCACGTTGTGCCTTTCAGCTCTAGGGCACTGTAGCACACCTAGAGCAGAGGTTGTACTTCAGCCATATCAGGCCTGCAAAGAAACTGCGTTTCACAGGCCTTTGGAAGAGTGTTCCCGGTAGGCAGTAAGAGCACTGAGCACAGCGAGTTGTTTCTGAGCTTCCCAAATAGGTGGAAGCAAGATGCTTTGGGGCCCAACTCGCCCTTTGGAAAGAAGCCTGCACGTTGTGCCTTTTAGCTCCAGGGCAATGTACCACACCCAGAGCAGAAGTTGTACTTCAGCCAGATCAGCCCTGCAAAGAAACTGCGTTTCACAGGCCCTTGGAAGAGATGTTCCCGGTAGGCTGTAAGAGCACTGTGCAGAGCGAGTTGTTTCTTAGCTTCCCAAAGAGCTGGAAGCAAGATGCCATGGGGGCCAACTCGCCCTATGGAAAGAAGCCTGCACGTTGTGCCTTTCAGCTCTGGTGCAATGTAGCACACCCAGAGCAGAAGTTCTACTTCAGCCAGATCTGGCCTGCAAGGAAACTGCGTTTCACAGGCCTTTGGAAGTGATGTTCCCGATAGGCTGCAAGAGCACTGTGCAGAGCGAGTTGTTTCTGAGCTTCCCAAAGAGCTGGAAGCAAGATGCTGTGGGGCCCAACTCGCCCTTTGGAAAGAAGCCTGCACGTTGTGCCTTTCAGCTCTAGGGCAATGTACCACACCCAGAGCAGAAGTTGTTCTTCAGCCAGAAAAGGCCTGCAATGAAACTGCGTTTCACAGGCCTTTGGAAGTGATGTTCCCGATAGGCTGCAAGAGCACCGTGCAGAGCGAGTTGTTTCTGAGCTTCCCAAAGAGCTGGAAGCAAGATGCTGTGGGGCCCAACTCGCCCTTTGGAAAGAAGCCTGCACGATATGCCTTTAAGCTCTAGGGCAATGTAGCACACCCAGACCAGAAGTTGTCCCTTCAGCCAGATGAGGAGTGCAAAGAAACTGCATTTCACAGGCCTTTGGAAGAGATGTTCCCGGTAGGCTGTAAGAGCACTGTGCAGAGCGAGTTGTTTCTTAGCTTCCCAAAGAGCTGGAAGCAAGATGCTGTGGGGCCCAACTCGCACTTTGGAAATAAGCCTGCACGATATGCCTTTAAGCTCTAGGGCAATGTAGCACACCCAGAGCAGAAGTTCTACTTCAGCCAGATCAGGCCTGCAAAGAAACTGCGTTTCACAGGCCTTTGGAAGAGATGTTCCCGGTAGGCTGTAAGAGCACTGTGCAGACCGAGTTGTTTCTTAGCTTCCCAAAGAGCTAGAAGCAAGATGCTGTGGGGCCAAACTCGCCCTTTGTTAAGAATCCTGCACGTTGTGCCTTTCAGCTCTAGGGCAATGTAGCAGACCCAGAGCAGAAGTTCTACTTCCGCCAGATGAGGCCTGCAAAGAAGCTGCGTTTCACAGCCCTTAGAGGAGATGTTCCCGGTAGGCTGTAAGAGCACTGTGCAGAGCGAGTTGTTTCTGAGATTCCCAAAGAGCTGGAAGCAAGAGGTTGTGGGGCCCAACTCGCCCATTGTTAAGAGGCCTGCACGTTGTGCCTTTCAGCTCTATGGCACTGTAGCACACCTAGAGCAGAGGTTGCACTTCAGCCATATCAGGCCTGCAAAGAAACTGCGTTTCACAGGCGTTTGGAAGAGATGTTCCCGGTAGGCTGTAAGAGCACTGTGCAGAGCGAGTTGTTTCTGAGCTTCCCAAATAGATGGAAGCAAGATGCTTTGGGGCCCAACACGCCCTTGGGAATGAAGCCTGCACGTTGTGCCTTTCAGCTCTAGGGCAATGTACCACACCCAGAGCAGAAGTTGTACTTCAGCCAGAAAAGGCCTGCAAAGAAACTGCGTTTCACAGGCCTTTGGAAAAGATGTTCCCGGTAGGCTGTAAGAGCACTGTGCAGAGCGAGTTGTTTCTTTGCTTCCCAAAGAGCTGGAAGCAAGATTATGTGGGGCCCAACTCGCCCTTTGTTAAGAGGCCTGTACTTTGTGCCTTTCAGCTCTAGGGCACTGTAGCACACCTAGAGCAGAAGTTGTAATTCAGCCAGATAAGGCCTGCAAAGAAACTGCGTTTCACAGGCCTTTGGAAGAGATGTTCCCGGTAGGCTGTAAGAGCACTGTGTAGTGCGAGTTGTTTCTTAGCTTCCCAAAGAGCTGGAAGGAAGATGCTTTGGGGCCCAACTCGCCCTTTGGAAAGAGCCTGCACGTTGTGCCTTTCAGCTCTATGGCAATGTAGCACACCCAGAGCAGAAGTTCTACTTCAACCAGATCAGGCCTGCAAAGAAACTGCGTTTCACAGGCCTTTGGAAGAGATATACCCGGTAGGCTGTAAGAGCACTGTGCAGAGCGAGTTGTTTCTGAGCTTCCCAAAGAGCTGGAAGCAAGATGCTGTGCTGCCCAACTCTCCCTTTGGACAGAAGCCTGCACGTTGTGCCTTTCAGCTCTGGGGCAATGTAGCACACCCAGAGCAGAAGTTCTGCTTCAGCCACATCAGGCCAGCAAAGAAACTGCGTTTCACAGGCCTTTGGAAGAGATGTTCCCGGTATGCTGTAAGAGCACTGTGCAGAGTGAGTTGTTTCTTAGCTTCCCAAAGAGCTGGAAGCAAGATGCCGTGGGGTCCAACTCGTCCTTTGGAAAGAAGCCTGCACGTTGTGCCTTTCAGCTCTAGGGCAATGTAGCACACCCAGACCAGAAGTTGTAATTCAGCCAGATAAGGCCTGCAAAGAAACTGCGTTTCACAGGCCTTTGGAAGACATGTTCCCGGTAGGCTGTAAGAGCAGTGTGTAGTGTGAGTTGTTTCTTAGCTTCCCAAAGAGCTGGAAGGAAGATGCTTTGGGGCCCAACTCGCCCTTTGGAAAGAGCCTGCACGTTGTGCCTTTCAGCTCTAGGGCAATGTAGCACACCCAGAGCAGAAGCTCTACTTCATCCAGATCAGGCCTGCAAAGAAACTGCGTTTCACAGCCCTTAGAGGAGATTGCCCCGGTAGGCTGTAAGAGCACAGTGCAGAGCGAGTTGTTTCTTAGCTTCCCAAAGAGCTGGAGGCAAGATGCTGTGCTGCCCAACTCTCCCTTTGGACAGAAGCCTGCACGTTGTGCCTTTCAGCTCTAGGGCAATGTAGCACACCCAGAGCAGAAGTTCTACTTCAGTCAGATGAGGCCTGCAAAGAAACTGCGTTTCACAGGCCTTTCGAAGCGATGTTCCCGGTAGGCTGTAAGAGCACTGTGCAGAGCGAGTTGTTTCTTAGCTTCACAAAGAGCTGGAAGCAAGATGCTGTGGGGCCCAACTCGTCCTTTGAGAAGAAGACTGCACGTTGTGCCTTTCAGCTCTAGGGCAATGTAGCACACCCAGAGCAGAAGTTCTACTTCAGACAAATCAGGCCTGCAAAGAAACTGCGTTTAACAGGCCTTTGGAAGAGATGTTCCCGGCAGGCTGTAAGAGCATTGTGCAGAGAGAGTTGTTTCTTAGCTTCCCAAAGAGCTGGACGCAAGATGCTGTGGGGCCCAACTCGCCCTTTGTTAAGAAGCCTGCACGTTGTGCCTTTCAGCTCTAGGGCAATGTAGCACACCCAGAGCAGAAGTTCTACTTCAGCCAGATCAGGCCTGCAAAGAAACTGCGTTTCACAGGCCTTTGGAAGAGATGTTCCCGGTAGGCTGTAAGAGCACTGTTCAGAGCGAGTTTTTTCTTAGCTTCCCAAAGAGCTGGAAGCAAGATGCTTTGGGGCCCAACTCGCCCTTTAATAAGAATCCTGCACGTTGTGCCTTTCAGCTCTAGGGCAATGTAGCAGACCCAGAGCAGAAGTTCTACTTCCGCCAGATGAGGCCTGCAAAGAAGCTGCGTTTCACAGCCCTTAGAGGAGATGTTCCCGGTAGGATGTAAGAGCACTGTGCAGAGCGAGTTGTTTCTTAGCTTCCTAAAGAGCTGGAAGCAAGATGCTGTGGGGCCCAACTCGCCCATTGTTAAGAGGCCTGCACGTTGTGCCTTTCAGCTCTATGGCACTGTTGCACACCTAGAGCAGAGGTTGTACTTCAGCCATATCAGGCCTGCAAAGAAACTGCGTTTCGCAGGCCTTTGGAAGAGATGTTCCAGGTAGGCTGTAAGAGCACTATGCAGAGCGAGTTGTTTCTGAGCTTCCCAAATAGGTGGAAGCAAGATGCTTTGGGGCCCAACTCGCCCTTTGGAAAGAAGCCTGCACGTTGTGCCTTTCAGCTCTAGGGCAATGTACCACACCCAGAGCAGAAGTTGTACTTCAGCCAGAAAAGGCCTGCAACGAAACTGCGTTTCACAGGCCTTTGGAAGTGATGTTCCCGATAGGCTGCAAGAGCACCGTGCAGAGCGAGTTGTTTCTGAGCTTCCCAAAGAGCTGGAAGCAAGATGCTGTGGGGCCCAACTCGCCCTTTGGAAAGAAGCCTGCACGATATGCCTTTAAGCTCTAGGGCAATGTAGCACACCCAGACCAGAAGTTGTCCCTTCAGCCAGATGAGGAGTGCAAAGAAACTGCATTTCACAGGCCTTTTTAAGAGATGTTCCCTTTAGGCTGTAAGAGCACTGTGCAGAGCGAGTTGTTTCTTAGCTTCCCAAAGAGCTGGAAGCAAGATGCTGTGGGGCCCAACTCGCCCTTTGTTAAGAGGCCTGCACGTTGTGCCTTTCAGCTCTAGGGCACTGTAGCACACCTAGAGCAGAGGTTGTACTTCAGCCATATCAGGCCTGCAAAGAAACTGCGTTTCACAGGCCTTTGGAAGAGTGTTCCCGGTAGGCAGTAAGAGCACTGAGCACAGCGAGTTGTTTCTGAGCTTCCCAAATAGGTGGAAGCAAGATGCTTTGGGGCCCAACTCGCCCTTTGGAAAGAAGCCTGCACGTTGTGCCTTTTAGCTCCAGGGCAATGTACCACACCCAGAGCAGAAGTTGTACTTCAGCCAGATCAGCCCTGCAAAGAAACTGCGTTTCACAGGCCCTTGGAAGAGATGTTCCCGGTAGGCTGTAAGAGCACTGTGCAGAGCGAGTTGTTTCTTAGCTTCCCAAAGAGCTGGAAGCAAGATGCCATGGGGGCCAACTCGCCCTATGGAAAGAAGCCTGCACGTTGCATTTCAGCTCTGGTGCAATGTAGCACACCCAGAGCAGAAGTTCTACTTCAGCCAGATCTGGCCTGCAAGGAAACTGCGTTTCACAGGCCTTTGGAAGTGATGTTCCCGACAGGCTGCAAGAGCACTGTGCAGAGCGAGTTGTTTCTGAGCTTCCCAAAGAGCTGGAAGCAAGATGCTGTGGGGCCCAACTCGCCCTTTGGAAAGAAGCCTGCACGTTGTGCCTTTCAGCTCTAGGGCAATGTACCACACCCAGACCAGAAGTTGTTCTTCAGCCAGAAAAGGCCTGCAACGAAACTGCGTTTCACAGGCGTTTGGAAGTGATGTTCCCGATAGGCTGCAAGAGCACCGTGCAGAGCGAGTTGTTTCTGAGCTTCCCAAAGAGCTGGAAGCAAGATGCTGTGGGGCCCAACTCGCCCTTTGGAAAGAAGCCTGCACGATATGCCTTTAAGCTCTAGGGCAATGTAGCACACCCAGACCAGAAGTTGTCCCTTCAGCCAGATGAGGAGTGCAAAGAAACTGCATTTCACAGGCCTTTTTAAGAGATGTTCCCTTTAGGCTGTAAGAGCACTGTGCAGAGCGAGTTGTTTCTTAGCTTCCCAAAGAGCTGGAAGCAAGATGCTGTGGGGCCCAACTCGCCCGTTGTTAAGAGGCCTGCACGTTGTGCCTTTCAGCTCTAGGGCACTGTAGCACACCTAGAGCAGAGGTTGTACTTCAGCCATATCAGGCCTGCAAAGAAACTGCGTTTCACAGGCCTTTGGAAGAGTGTTCCCGGTAGGCAGTAAGAGCACTGAGCACAGCGAGTTGTTTCTGAGCTTCCCAAATAGGTGGAAGCAAGATGCTTTGGGGCCCAACTCGCCCTTTGGAAAGAAGCCTGCACGTTGTGCCTTTTAGCTCCAGGGCAATGTACCACACCCAGAGCAGAAGTTGTACTTCAGCCAGATCAGCCCTGCAAAGAAACTGCGTTTCACAGGCCCTTGGAAGAGATGTTCCCGGTAGGCTGTAAGAGCACTGTGCAGAGCGAGTTGTTTCTTAGCTTCCCAAAGAGCTGGAAGCAAGATGCCATGGGGGCCAACTCGCCCTATGGAAAGAAGCCTGCACGTTGTGCCTTTCAGCTCTGGTGCAATGTAGCACACCCAGAGCAGAAGTTCTACTTCAGCCAGATCTGGCCTGCAAGGAAACTGCGTTTCACAGGCCTTTGGAAGTGATGTTCCCGATAGGCTGCAAGAGCACTGTGCAGAGCGAGTTGTTTCTGAGCTTCCCAAAGAGCTGGAAGCAAGATGCTGTGGGGCCCAACTCGCCCTTTGGAAAGAAGCCTGCACGTTGTGCCTTTCAGCTCTAGGGCAATGTACCACACCCAGACCAGAAGTTGTTCTTCAGCCAGAAAAGGCCTGCAACGAAACTGCGTTTCACAGGCCTTTGGAAGTGATGTTCCCGATAGGCTGCAAGAGCACCGTGCAGAGCGAGTTGTTTCTGAGCTTCCCAAAGAGCTGGAAGCAAGATGCTGTGGGGCCCAACTCGCCCTTTGGAAAGAAGCCTGCACGATATGCCTTTAAGCTCTAGGGCAATGTAGCACACCCAGACCAGAAGTTGTCCCTTCAGCCAGATGAGGAGTGCAAAGAAACTGCATTTCACAGGCCTTTTTAAGAGATGTTCCCTTTAGGCTGTAAGAGCACTGTGCAGAGCGAGTTGTTTCTTAGCTTCCCAAAGAGCTGGAAGCAAGATGCTGTGGGGCCCAACTCGCCCGTTGTTAAGAGGCCTGCACGTTGTGCCTTTCAGCTCTAGGGCACTGTAGCACACCTAGAGCAGAGGTTGTACTTCAGCCATATCAGGCCTGCAAAGAAACTGCGTTTCACAGGCCTTTGGAAGAGTGTTCCCGGTAGGCAGTAAGAGCACTGAGCACAGCGAGTTGTTTCTGAGCTTCCCAAATAGGTGGAAGCAAGATGCTTTGGGGCCCAACTCGCCCTTTGGAAAGAAGCCTGCACGTTGTGCCTTTTAGCTCCAGGGCAATGTACCACACCCAGAGCAGAAGTTGTACTTCAGCCAGATCAGCCCTGCAAAGAAACTGCGTTTCACAGGCCCTTGGAAGAGATGTTCCCGGTAGGCTGTAAGAGCACTGTGCAGAGCGAGTTGTTTCTTAGCTTCCCAAAGAGCTGGAAGCAAGATGCCATGGGGGCCAACTCGCCCTATGGAAAGAAGCCTGCACGTTGTGCCTTTCAGCTCTGGTGCAATGTAGCACACCCAGAGCAGAAGTTCTACTTCAGCCAGATCTGGCCTGCAAGGAAACTGCGTTTCACAGGCCTTTGGAAGTGATGTTCCCGATAGGCTGCAAGAGCACTGTGCAGAGCGAGTTGTTTCTGAGCTTCCCAAAGAGCTGGAAGCAAGATGCTGTGGGGCCCAACTCGCCCTTTGGAAAGAGCCTGCACGTTGTGCCTTTCAGCTCTATGGCAATGTAGCACACCCAGAGCAGAAGTTCTACTTCAACCAGATCAGGCCTGCAAAGAAACTGCTTTTCACAGGCCTTTGGAAGAGATAAACCCGGTAGGCTGTAAGAGCACTGTGCAGAGCGAGTTGTTTCTGAGCTTCCCAAAGAGCTGGAAGCAAGATGCTGTGCTGCCCAACTCTCCCTTTGGACAGAAGCCTGCACGTTGTGCCTTTCAGCTCTGGGGCAATGTAGCACACCCAGAGCAGAAGTTCTGCTTCAGCCACATCAGGCCAGCAAAGAAACTGCGTTTCACAGGCCTTTGGAAGAGATGTTCCCGGTATGCTGTAAGAGCACTGTGCAGAGTGAGTTGTTTCTTAGCTTCCCAAAGAGCTGGAAGCAAGATGCCGTGGGGTCCAACTCGCCCTTTGGAAAGAAGCCTGCACGTTGTGCCTTTCAGCTCTAGGGCAATGTAGCACACCCAGACCAGAAGTTGTAATTCAGCCAGATAAGGCCTGCAAAGAAACTGCGTTTCACAGGCCTTTGGAAGACATGTTCCCGGTAGGCTGTAAGAGCAGTGTGTAGTGCGAGTTGTTTCTTAGCTTCCCAAAGAGCTGGAAGGAAGATGCTTTGGGGCCCAACTCGCCCTTTGGAAAGAGCCTGCACGTTGTGCCTTTCAGCTCTAGGGCAATGTAGCACACCCAGAGCAGAAGCTCTACTTCATCCAGATCAGGCCTGCAAAGAAACTGCGTTTCACAGCCCTTAGAGGAGATTGCCCCGGTAGGCTGTAAGAGCACAGTGCAGAGCGAGTTGTTTCTTAGCTTCCCAAAGAGCTGGAGGCAAGATGCTGTGCTGCCCAACTCTCCCTTTGGACAGAAGCCTGCACGTTGTGCCTTTCAGCTCTAGGGCAATGTAGCACACCCAGAGCAGAAGTTCTACTTCAGCCAGATGAGGCCTGCAAAGAAACTGCGTTTCACAGGCCTTTCGAAGCGATGTTCCAGGTAGGCTGTAAGAGCACTGTGCAGAGCGAGTTGTTTCTTAGCTTCACAAAGAGCTGGAAGCAAGATGCTGTGGGGCCCAACTCGTCCTTTGAGAAGAAGACTGCACGTTGTGCCTTTCAGCTCTAGGGCAATGTAGCACACCCAGAGCAGAAGTTCTACTTCAGACAAATCAGGCCTGCAAAGAAACTGCGTTTAACAGGCCTTTGGAAGAGATGTTCCCGGCAGGCTGTAAGAGCATTGTGCAGAGAGAGTTGTTTCTTAGCTTCCCAAAGAGCTGGACGCAAGATGCTGTGGGGCCCAACTCGCCCTTTGTTAAGAAGCCTGCACGTTGTGCCTTTCAGCTCTAGGGCAATGTAGCACACCCAGAGCAGAAGTTCTACTTCAGCCAGATCAGGCCTGCAAAGAAACTGCGTTTCACAGGCCTTTGGAAGAGATGTTCCCGGTAGGCTGTAAGAGCACTGTTCAGAGCGAGTTTTTTCTTAGCTTCCCAAAGAGCTGGAAGCAAGATGCTTTGGGGCCCAACTCGCCCTTTAATAAGAATCCTGCACGTTGTGCCTTTCAGCTCTAGGGCAATGTAGCAGACCCAGAGCAGAAGTTCTACTTCCGCCAGATGAGGCCTGCAAAGAAGCTGCGTTTCACAGCCCTTAGAGGAGATGTTCCCGGTAGGATGTAAGAGCACTGTGCAGAGCGAGTTGTTTCTTAGCTTCCTAAAGAGCTGGAAGCAAGATGCTGTGGGGCCCAACTCGCCCATTGTTAAGAGGCCTGCACGTTGTGCCTTTCAGCTCTATGGCACTGTTGCACACCTAGAGCAGAGGTTGTACTTCAGCCATATCAGGCCTGCAAAGAAACTGCGTTTCGCAGGCCTTTGGAAGAGATGTTCCAGGTAGGCTGTAAGAGCACTATGCAGAGCGAGTTGTTTCTGAGCTTCCCAAATAGGTGGAAGCAAGATGCTTTGGGGCCCAACTCGCCCTTTGGAAAGAAGCCTGCACGTTGTGCCTTTCAGCTCTAGGGCAATGTACCACACCCAGAGCAGAAGTTGTACTTCAGCCAGAAAAGGCCTGCAACGAAACTGCGTTTCACAGGCCTTTGGAAGTGATGTTCCCGATAGGCTGCAAGAGCACCGTGCAGAGCGAGTTGTTTCTGAGCTTCCCAAAGAGCTGGAAGCAAGATGCTGTGGGGCCCAACTCGCCCTTTGGAAAGAAGCCTGCACGATATGCCTTTAAGCTCTAGGGCAATGTAGCACACCCAGACCAGAAGTTGTCCCTTCAGCCAGATGAGGAGTGCAAAGAAACTGCATTTCACAGGCCTTTTTAAGAGATGTTCCCTTTAGGCTGTAAGAGCACTGTGCAGAGCGAGTTGTTTCTTAGCTTCCCAAAGAGCTGGAAGCAAGATGCTGTGGGGCCCAACTCGCCCTTTGTTAAGAGGCCTGCACGTTGTGCCTTTCAGCTCTAGGGCACTGTAGCACACCTAGAGCAGAGGTTGTACTTCAGCCATATCAGGCCTGCAAAGAAACTGCGTTTCACAGGCCTTTGGAAGAGTGTTCCCGGTAGGCAGTAAGAGCACTGAGCACAGCGAGTTGTTTCTGAGCTTCCCAAATAGGTGGAAGCAAGATGCTTTGGGGCCCAACTCGCCCTTTGGAAAGACGCCTGCACGTTGTGCTTTTAGCTCCAGGGCAATGTACCACACCCAGAGCAGAAGTTGTACTTCAGCCAGATCAGCCCTGCAAAGAAACTGCGTTTCACAGGCCCTTGGAAGAGATGTTCCCGGTAGGCTGTAAGAGCACTGTGCAGAGCGAGTTGTTTCTTAGCTTCCCAAAGAGCTGGAAGCAAGATGCCATGGGGGCCAACTCGCCCTATGGAAAGAAGCCTGCACGTTGTGCCTTTCAGCTCTGGTGCAATGTAGCACACCCAGAGCAGAAGTTCTACTTCAGCCAGATCTGGCCTGCAAAGAAACTGCGTTTCACAGGCCGTTGGAAGTGATGTTCCCGATAGGCTGCAAGAGCACTGTGCAGAGCGAGTTGTTTCTGAGCTTCCCAAAGAGCTGGAAGCAAGATGCTGTGGGGCCCAACTCGCCCTTTGGAAAGAAGCCTGCACGTTATGCCTTTCAGCTCTAGGGCAATGTAGCACACCCAGAGCAGAAGTTCTACTTCAGCCAGATCAGGCCTGCAAAGAAACTGCGTTTCACAGGCCTTTGGAAGAGATGTTCCCGGTAGGCTGTAAGAGCACTGTGCAGACCGAGTTGTTTCTTAGCCTCCCAAAGAGCTAGAAGCAAGATGCTGTGGGGCCAAACTCGCCCTTTGTTAAGAATCCTGCACGTTGTGCCTTTCAGCTCTAGGGCAATGTAGCAGACCCAGAGCAGAAGTTCTACTTCCGCCAGATGAGGCCTGCAAAGAAGCTGCGTTTCACAGCCCTTAGAGGAGATGTTCCCGGTAGGCTGTAAGAGCACTGTGCAGAGCGAGTTGTTTCTGAGATTCCCAAAGAGCTGGAAGCAAGAGGCTGTGGGGCCCAACTCGCCCATTGTTAAGAGGCCTGCACGTTGTGCCTTTCAGCTCTATGGCACTGTAGCACACCTAGAGCAGAGGTTGCACTTCAGCCATATCAGGCCTGAAAAGAAACTGCGTTTCACAGGCGTTTGGAAGAGATGTTCCTGGTAGGCTGTAAGAGCACTGTGCAGAGCGAGTTGTTTCTGAGCCTCCCAAATAGATGGAAGCAAGATGCTTTGGGGCCCAACTCGCCCTTGGGAATGAAGCCTGCACGTTGTGCCTTTCAGCTCTAGGGCAATGTACCACACCCAGAGCACAAGTTGTACTTCAGCCAGAAAAGGCCTGCAAAGAAACTGCGTTTCACAGGCCTTTGGAAAAGATGTTCCCGGTAGGCTGTAAGAGCACTGTGCAGAGCGAGTTGTTTCTTTGCTTCCCAAAGAGCTGGAAGCAAGATTATGTGGGGCCCAACTCGCCCTTTGTTAAGAGGCCTGTACTTTGTGCCTTTCAGCTCTAGGGCACTGTAGCACACCTAGAGCAGAAGTTGTAATTCAGCCAGATAAGGCCTGCAAAGAAACTGCGTTTCACAGGCCTTTGGAAGAGATGTTCCCGGTAGGCTGTAAGAGCACTGTGTAGTGCGAGTTGTTTCTTAGCTTCCCAAAGAGCTGGAAGGAAGATGCTTTGGGGCCCAACTCGCCCTTTGGAAAGAGCCTGCACGTTGTGCCTTTCAGCTCTGGGGCAATGTAGCACACCCAGAGCAGAAGTTCTGCTTCAGCCACATCAGGCCAGCAAAGAAACTGCGTTTCACAGGCCTTTGAAAGAGATGTTCCCGGTAGGCTGTAAGAGAACTGTGCAGAGCGAGTTGTATCTTAGCTTCCAAAAGAGCTGGAAACAAGATGCTTTGGGGCCCAACTCGCCCTTTGGAAAGAAGCCTGCAGGTTGTGCCTTTCAGCTCTAGGGCAATGTACCACACCCAGAGCAGAAGTTGTACTTCAGCCAGATCAGGCCTGCAAAGAAACTGCGTTTCACAGGCCTTTGGAAGAGATGTTCCCGGTAGGCTGTAAGAGCACTGTGCAGAGCGAGTTGTTTCTTAGCTTCCCAAAGAGCTGGAAGCAAGATGCCGTGGGGTCCAACTCGCCCTTTGGAAAGAAGCCTGCACGTTGTGCCTTTCAGCTCTAGTGCAATGTAGAACACCCAGAGCAGAAGTTGTACTTCAGCCATATCAGGCCTGCAAAGAAACTGTGTTTCACAGGCCTTTGTAAGAGATGTTCCCGGTAGGCTGTAAGAGCACTGTGCAGAGCGAGTTGTTTCTTAGCTTCCCAAAGAGCTGGAAGCAAGATGCTGTGGTGCCCAACTCGCCCTTTGTAAAGAAGCCTGCACGTTGTGCCTTTCAGCTCTAGGGCAATGTAGCAGACCCAGAGCAGAAGTTCTACTTCCGCCAGATGAGGCCTGCAAAGAAGCTGCGTTTCACAGCCCTTAGAGGAGATGTTCCCGGTAAGCTGTAAGAGCACTGTGCAGAGCGAGTTGTTTCTGAGATTCCCAAAGAGCTGGAAGCAAGAGGCTGTGGGGCCCAACTCACCCTTTGGAAAGAAGGCGGCACGTTGTGCCTTACAGCTCCTGGGCAATGTAGCACACCCAGAGCAGAAGTTCTGCTTCAGCCACATCAGGCCAGCAAAGAAACTGCGTTTCACAGGCCTTTGAAAGAGATGTTCCCGGTAGGCTGTAAGAGAACTGTGCAGAGCGAGTTGTATCTTAGCTTCCCAAAGAGCTGGAAACAAGATGCTTTGGGGCCCAACTCGCCCTTTGGAAAGGAGACAGCACGTTGTGCCTTTCTGCTCTAGGGCAATGTAGCACACCCAGAGCAGAAGTTCTACTTCAGTCAGACCAGGCCTGCGAAGAAACAGCTTTTCACAGGCCTTTGGAAGAGATGTTCCCGGTAGGCCGTAAGAGCACTGTGCAGAGCGAGTTGTTTCTTAGCTTCCCAAAGAGCTGGAAGCAAGATGCTGTGGGACCCAACTCGCCCTTTGGAAAGAAGCCTGCACGTTGTACCCTTCAGCTCTAGGGCAATGTAGCACATCCAGAGCAGAAGTTGTACTTCAACCAGATCAAGGCTGCAAAGAAACTGCATTTCACAGGCCTTTCGAAGAGATGTTCCCTGTACGCTGCAGCAGAACTGTGCACAGCAAGTTGTTTCTTAGCTTCCCAAAGAGGTGGAAGCAAGATGCTGTGGGGCCCAACACGCCCTTTGGAAAGAAGCCTGCACGTTGGGCCTTTCAGCTCTAGGGCAATATAGCACACCCAGAGCAGAAGTTCTACTTCAGCCAGATCAGGCCTGAAAAGAAACTGCGTTTCACAGGCCTTTGGAAGAGATGTTCCTGGTAGGCTGTAACAGCACTGTGCAGAGCGAGTTGTTTCTTAGCTTCACAAAGAGCTGGAAGCAAGATGCTGTTCGGCCCAACTCGCCCCTTGGGAAGAACACTGCACGTTGTGCCTCTCAGCTCTAGGGCAATGTAGCACACCCAGAGCAGAAGTTCTACCTCCGAAAGATGAGGCCTGCAAAGGAACTGCGTTTCACAGGCCTTTCGAAGAGATGTTCCCGGTAGGCTGTAAGAGCATTGTGCAGAGCGAGTTGTTTCTTAGCTTCCCCAACAGCTGGAAGCAAGATGCTGTGGGGCCCAACTCGCCATTTGTTAAGAAGCCTGCACGTTGTGCCTTTCAGCTCTAGGGCAATGTAGCACACCCAGAGCAGAAGCTCTACTTCAGCCAGATCAGGCCTGCAAAGAAACTGCCTTTCACAGGCCTTTGGAAGAGATATTCCCGGTAGGCTGTAAGAGCACTGTGCAGAGCGAGTTGTTTCTTAGCTTCCCAAAGAGCTGGAAGCAAGATGCTTTGTGGACCCTCTGCCCCTATGGAAAGAGGACAGCACTTTGTGCCTTTCAGCTCTAGGGCAATGTAGCACACGCATAGCAGAAGTTCTACTTCAGAGAGATCAGGCCTGAAAAGAAACTGCGTTTCACAGGCCTTTGTAAGAGATGTTCCCGGTAGGCTGTAAGAGCACTGTGCAGAGCGACTTGTTTCATAGCTTCCCAAAGAGCTGGAAGCAAGGTGCTTTGGGGCCCATCTGCTGCTTTCTAAAGAAGGCAGCACTTTGTGCCTTTCAGCTCCAGGGCAATGTAGCACACCCAGAGCAGAAGTTCTACTTCAGCCAGATCAGGCCTTCAAAGAAACGGCGTTTCACAGGCCTTTGTAAGAGATGTTCCCGGTTGGCTGTAAGAACACTGTGCAGAGCAACTTGTTTCTTATCTTCCCAAAGAGCTGGGAGCAAGATGCTTTGGGGACCCTCTGCCCCTGTGGAAAGAAGACAGCACTTTGTGCCTTTCAGGTCTAGGGCAATGGAGCACACCCAGAGCAGAAGTTCTACATCAGCCAGATCAGGCCTGCAGAGAAACTTCGCTTCACAGGCCTTTGTAAGAGATGTTCGGGGTAGGCTGTAAGAGCACTGTGCAGAGCGAGTTGTTTCTTAGCTTCCCAAAGAGCTGGAAGCAAGTTGCTTAGGGGCCCATGTGCACCTTTCTAAAGAAGGCAGCACTTTGTGCCTTTCAGCTCTAGGGCAATGTAGCACACCCAGAGCAGAAGTTCTACTTCAGCCACATCAGGCCTGCAAATAAAGTGCGTTTCACAGGCCTTTGTAAGAAATGTTCCCGGTAGGCTGTAAGAGCACTGTGCAGGGCAACATGTTTCTTAGCTTCCCAAAGAGCTGGAAGCAAGATGCTTTGGGGTACCTCTGCCCCTATGGAAAGAGGACAGCACGTTGTGCCTTTGAGCTCTAGGGCAATGTAGCACACCGAGAGCAGAAGTTCTACTTGAGCCAGATCAGGCCTGCAAAGAAACTGCGTTTCACAGGCCTTTGTAAGAGATGTTCCCGGTAGGCTGCAAGAGCACTGTGCAGAGCGACTTGTTTCTTAGCTTCCCAAAGAGCTGGAAGCAAGATGATTTGGGGACCCTCTGCCCTGTGGAAAGAAGACAGCACTTTATGACTTTCAGCTATAGGGCAATGTAGCACACCCAGAGCAGAAGTTCTACTTCAGCCAGATGAGGCCTGCAAAGAAACTGCGTTTCACAGGCCTTTGTAAGAGATGTTCCCGGTAGGATGTAAGAGCACTGTGCGGAGCGACTTGTTTCTTAGACTCCCAAAGAGCTGGAAGCTAGATGCTTTGGGGCCCTTCTGCCCATTTGCAAACAAGCCAGCACTTTTTGCCAGGCAGCTCTAGGGCAATGTAGCACACCCAGAGCAGAAGTTCTACTTCAACCAGATCAGGCCTACAAAGAAACTGCGTTTCACAGGCCTCTGTAAGAGATGTTCCCGTTAGGCTGAAAGAGCACTGTGCAGAGCGACTTGTTTCTTAGCTTCCCAAAGAGCTGGAAGCAAGATGATTTGGTGCCAATAGGCCCCTTGCAAACAAGCAAGCACTTTGTGGCTTTCAGCACTAGGGCAATGTAGCACACCCAGAGCAGAAGTTCTACTTCAGCCAGATGAGGCCTGCAAAGGAACTGCGTTTCACAGGGCTTTGTAAGAAATGTTCCCTGTAGGCTGTAAGAGCACTGTGCAGAGCGACTTGTTTCTTAGCTTCCCAAAGAGCTGGAAGCAAGACGCTGTGGGGCCCAACTCGCCCTTTGGAAAGAAGCTTGCACGTTGTGCCTTTCAGCTCTAGGGCAATGTAGCACACCCAGAGCAAAAGTTGTACTTCAGCCAGATCAGGCCTGCAAAGAACCTGCATTTCACAGGCCTTTGAAAGAGATGTTCCCGGTAGGCTGTAAGAGTACTGTGTAGAGCGACTTGTTTCTTAGCTTCCCAAAGAGCTGGAAGCAAGATGCTTTGGGGACCCTCTGCCCCTGTGGATTGAAGACAGCAGTCTGTTCCTTTCATCACTAGGGCAATGTAGGACAGCCAGAGCAGAAGTTCTACTTCAGCCGGATCAGGCCTGCAAAGAAACTGCGTTTCACAGGCCTGTATAAGAGATGTTTTCGGTAGGCTGTAAGAGCACTGTGCAGAGCGACTTGTTTCCTAGCTTCCCAAAGAGCTGGAAGCAAGACGCTGTGGGGCCCAACTCGCCCTTTGGAAAGCAGCTTGCACGTTGTGCCTTTCAGCTCTAGGGCAATGTAGCACACCCAGAGCAGAAGTTGTACTTCAGCCAGATCAGGCCTGCAAAGAAACTGCGTTTCACAGGCCTTTGTAAGAGATGTTCCCGGTTGGCTGTAAGAACACTGTGCAGAGCAACTTGTTTCTTATCTTCCCAAAGAGCTGGGAGCAAGATGCTTTGGGGACCCTCTGCCCCTGTGGAAAGAAGACAGCACTTTGTGCCTTTCAGGTCTAGGGCAATGGAGCACACCCAGAGCAGAAGTTCTACATCAGCCAGATCAGGCCTGCAGAGAAACTTCGCTTCACAGGCCTTTGTAAGAGATGTTCGGGGTAGGCTGTAAGAGCACTGTGCAGAGCGAGTTGTTTCTTAGCTTCCCAAAGAGCTGGAAGCAAGTTGCTTAGGGGCCCATGTGCACCTTTCTAAAGAAGGCAGCACTTTGTGCCTTTCAGCTCTAGGGCAATGTAGCACACCCAGAGCAGAAGTTCTACTTCAGCCACATCAGGCCTGCAAATAAAGTGCGTTTCACAGGCCTTTGTAAGAAATGTTCCCGGTAGGCTGTAAGAGCACTGTGCAGGGCAACATGTTTCTTAGCTTCCCAAAGAGCTGGAAGCAAGATGCTTTGGGGTACCTCTGCCCCTATGGAAAGAGGACAGCACGTTGTGCCTTTGAGCTCTAGGGCAATGTAGCACACCGAGAGCAGAAGTTCTACTTGAGCCAGATCAGGCCTGCAAAGAAACTGCGTTTCACAGGCCTTTGTAAGAGATGTTCCCGGTAGGCTGCAAGAGCACTGTGCAGAGCGACTTGTTTCTTAGCTTCCCAAAGAGCTGGAAGCAAGATGATTTGGGGACCCTCTGCCCTGTGGAAAGAAGACAGCACTTTATGACTTTCAGCTATAGGGCAATGTAGCACACCCAGAGCAGAAGTTCTACTTCAGCCAGATGAGGCCTGCAAAGAAACTGCGTTTCACAGGCCTTTGTAAGAGATGTTCCCGGTAGGATGTAAGAGCACTGTGCGGAGCGACTTGTTTCTTAGACTCCCAAAGAGCTGGAAGCTAGATGCTTTGGGGCCCTTCTGCCCATTTGCAAACAAGCCAGCACTTTTTGCCAGGCAGCTCTAGGGCAATGTAGCACACCCAGAGCAGAAGTTCTACTTCAACCAGATCAGGCCTACAAAGAAACTGCGTTTCACAGGCCTCTGTAAGAGATGTTCCCGTTAGGCTGAAAGAGCACTGTGCAGAGCGACTTGTTTCTTAGCTTCCCAAAGAGCTGGAAGCAAGATGATTTGGTGCCAATAGGCCCCTTGCAAACAAGCAAGCACTTTGTGGCTTTCAGCACTAGGGCAATGTAGCACACCCAGAGCAGAAGTTCTACTTCAGCCAGATGAGGCCTGCAAAGGAACTGCGTTTCACAGGGCTTTGTAAGAAATGTTCCCTGTAGGCTGTAAGAGCACTGTGCAGAGCGACTTGTTTCTTAGCTTCCCAAAGAGCTGGAAGCAAGACGCTGTGGGGCCCAACTCGCCCTTTGGAAAGAAGCTTGCACGTTGTGCCTTTCAGCTCTAGGGCAATGTAGCACACCCAGAGCAAAAGTTGTACTTCAGCCAGATCAGGCCTGCAAAGAACCTGCATTTCACAGGCCTTTGAAAGAGATGTTCCCGGTAGGCTGTAAGAGTACTGTGTAGAGCGACTTGTTTCTTAGCTTCCCAAAGAGCTGGAAGCAAGATGCTTTGGGGACCCTCTGCCCCTGTGGATTGAAGACAGCAGTCTGTTCCTTTCATCACTAGGGCAATGTAGGACAGCCAGAGCAGAAGTTCTACTTCAGCCGGATCAGGCCTGCAAAGAAACTGCGTTTCACAGGCCTGTATAAGAGATGTTTTCGGTAGGCTGTAAGAGCACTGTGCAGAGCGACTTGTTTCCTAGCTTCCCAAAGAGCTGGAAGCAAGACGCTGTGGGGCCCAACTCGCCCTTTGGAAAGCAGCTTGCACGTTGTGCCTTTCAGCTCTAGGGCAATGTAGCACACCCAGAGCAGAAGTTGTACTTCAGCCAGATCAGGCCTGCAAAGAAACTGCGTTTCACAGGCCTCTGTACGAGATGTTCCCGGTAGGCTGTAAGAGCACTGTGCCAAGCGACTTCTGTCTTTGCTTCCCAAAGAGCTGGAAGCAAGATGCTTTGGGGCCCATCTGCCCCCTTGCAAACAAGCCAGCACTTTGGCCCTTGCAGCTCTAGGGCAATGTAGCAGACCCAGAGAAGAAGTTCTACTTCAGCCAGATCAGGCCTGCAAAGAAGCTGCGTTTCACAGGCCTTTGTAAGTGATGTTCCCGGTAGGCTGTAAGAGCACTGTGCCAAGCGACTTCTGTCTTTGCTTCCCAAAGATCAGGAAGAAAGATGCTTTGGGTACCCTTTACCCCTGTGGAAAGAAGACAGCACTTTGTGCCTTTCAGCTCTAGGGCAATGTAGGACAGCCAGAGCAGAAGTTCTACTTCAGCCAGATCAGGCCTGCAAAGAAACTGCGTTTCACAGGCCTATGTAAGAGATGTTCCCGGTAGGCTGTATGAGCACTGTGCAGAGCGACATCTTTCTTAGCTTCCCAAAGAGCTGGAAGCAAGATGCTTTGGGGACCCTCTGCCCCTATGGAAAGAAGGCAGCACTTTGTGCCTTTCAGCTCTAGGGCAATGTGGCACACCCAGAGCAGAAGTTCTACTTCAGTCAGATGAGACCTGCAAAGAAACTGCGTTTCACAGGCCTTTGTCAGAGATGTTTCCGGTAGGCTGAAAGAGCACTGTGCAGAGCGACTTGTTTGTTACTTTCGCAAAGAGCTGGAAGCAAGATGCTTTGGGGCCCATCTGCACCTTTTCAAACAAGGCAGCACTTTGTGCCTTGTAGCTCTAGGGCAAAGTAGCACACCAAGAGCAGAAGTTCTACTTCAGCCAGATCAGGCCTGCAAAGAAACTGCGTTTCACAGGCCTTTCTAAGACATGTTCCCGGTAGGATGTCAGAGCACTGTGCAGAGCGACTTGTTTCTTAGCTTCCCAAAGAGCTGGAAGCAAGATGCATTGGGGACGCTCTAACCCTGTGGATTGAAGACAGCAGTTTGTTCCTTTCATCACTAGGGCAATGTAGGACACCCAGAGCAGAAGTTCTACTTCAGCCAGATCAGGCCTGCAAAGAAACTGCGTTTCACAGGCCTTTGTAAGAGATTTTCCCGGTAGGCTGTAAGAGCACTGTGCAGAGAGACTTGTTTCTTAGCTTCCCAAAGAGCTGGAAGCAAGATGCTTTGGGGACCCTCTGGCCCAGTGGAAAAAAGACAGCACTTTATGACTTTCAGGTCTAGGGGAATGTAGCACACCCAGAGCAGAAGTTCTACTTCAGCCAGATCAGGCCTGCAACGAAACTGCGCTTCACAGGCCTTTGTAAGAGATGTTCCCGGTAGGATGTCAGAGCACTGTGCAGAGCGACTTGTTTCTTAGCTTCCCAAAGATCTGGAAGCAAGATGCATTGGGGACCCTCTGCCCCTGTGGATTGAAGACAGCAGTTTGTTCCTTTCATCACTAGGGCAATGTAGGACACCCAGAGCAGAAGTTCTTCTTCAGCCAGATGAGGCCTGCAAAGAAACTGCCTTTCACAGGGCTTTGTAAGAGATGTTCCCGGTAGGCTGTAAGAACACTGTGCAGAGCGAGTTGTTTCTTAGCTTCCCAAAGAGCTGGAAGCAAATGCTTAGGGGCCCATGTGCCCCTTTCTAAAGAAGGCAGCACTTTGTGCCTTTCAGCTCTAGGGCAATGTACCACACCCAGAGCAGAAGTTCTACTTCAGCCAGATCAGGCCTGCAAAGAAACTGCGTTTCACAGGGCTTTGTAAGAGATGTTCCCGGTTGGCTGTAAGAGCACTGTGCAGAGCGATTTGTTTCTTAGCTTCCCAAAGAGCTGGAACCAAGATGCTTTGGGGACCCACTGCCCCTTTGGAAAGAAGTCAGCACTTTGTGACTTTCTGCTCTAGGGCAATGTGGCACACCCAGAGCAGAAGTTCTACTTCAGCCAGATCAGGCCTGCAAAGAAACTGCGTTTCACAGGCCTTTGTAAGAGATGTTCCCGGTAGGCTGTAAGAGCACTGTGCAGAGCGATTTGTTTCTTAGCTTCCAGAAGAGCTGGAACAAAGATGCTTTGGGGCCCATCTGCCCCTTTCTTAAGAAGGCAGCACTTTGTGCCTTGCAGCTGTATGGCAATGTAGCACACCCAGAGCAGAAGTTCTACTTCCGCCAGATCAGGCCTGCAAAGAAACTGCGTTTCACATGCCTTTGTAAGAGATGTTCCTGGTAGGCTGTAAGACCACTGTGCAGAGCGACTTGTTTATTGGCTTCACAAAAAGCTGGAAGCAAGATGCTTTGGGGCCCAACTCGCCCTTTGGAAAGAAGCCTGCACGTTGTGCCTTTCAGCTCTAGGGCAATGTAGCACACCCAGAGCAGAAGTTCTACTTCAGACAAATCAGGCCTGCAAAGAAACTGCGTTTCACAGGCCTATGGAAGAGATGCTCCCGGTAGGCTGTAAGAGCATTGTGCAGAGCGAGTTGTTTCTTTGCTTCCCAAAGAGCTGGAAGCAAGATGCTGTGGGGCCCAAATCACCCTTTGGAAAGAAGCCTGCACATTGTGCCTTTCAGCTCTAGGGCAATGTAGCACACCCAGAGCAGAAGTTGTACTTCAGCCAGATCAGGCCTGCAAAGAAACTGCGTTTCACAGGCCTTTGGAAGAGATGTTCCCGGTAGGCTGTAAGAGCACTGTGCAGACCGAGTTGTTTCTTAGCTTCCCAAAGAGCTAGAAGCAAGATGCTGTGGGGCCAAACTCGCCCTTTGTTAAGAATCCTGCACGTTGTGCCTTTCAGCTCTAGGGCAATGTAGCAGACCCAGAGCAGAAGTTCTACTTCCGCCAGATCAGGCCTGCAAAGAAGCTGCGTTTCACAGCCCTTAGAGGAGATGTTCCCGGTAGGCTGTAAGAGCACTGTGCAGAGCGAGTTGTTTCTGAGATTCCCAAAGAGCTGGAAGCAAGAGGCTGTGGGGCCCAACTCGCCCATTGTTAAGAGGCCTGCACGTTGTGCCTTTCAGCTCTAGGGCACTGTAGCACACCTAGAGCAGAAGTTGTAATTCAGCCAAATAAGGCCTGCAAAGAAACTGCGTTTCACAGGCCTTTGGAAGAGATGTTCCCGGTAGGCTGTAAGAGCACTGTGTAGTGCGAGTTGTTTCTTAGCTTCCCAAAGAGCTGGATGGAAGATGCTTTGGGGCCCAACTCGCCCTTTGGAAAGAGCCTGCACGTTGTGCCTTTCAGCTCTATGGCAATGTAGCACACCCAGAGCAGAAGTTCTACTTCAACCAGATCAGGCCTGCAAAGAAACTGCGTTTCACAGGCCTTTGGAAGAGATATACCCGGTAGGCTGTAAGAGCACTGTGCAGAGCGAGTTGTTTCTGAGCTTCCCAAAGAGCTGGAAGCAAGATGCTGTGCTGCCCAACTCTCCCTTTGGACAGAAGCCTGCACGTTGTGCCTTTCAGCTCTGGGGCAATGTAGCACACCCAGAGCAGAAGTTCTACTTCAGCCAGTTCAGGCCTGCGTAGAAACTGCGTTTCACAGGTCTTTGGAAGAGATGTTCCCGTTAGGCTGTAATAGCACTGTGCAGAGCGAGTTGTTACTTAGCTTCCCAAAGAGCTGGAAGCAAGATGCTGTGGGGCCCAACTCACCCTTTGGAAAGAAGCCTGCACGTTGTGCCTTACAGCTCCTGGGCAATGTAGCACACCCAGAGCAGAAGTTCTGCTTCAGCCACATCAGGCCAGCAAAGAAACTGCGTTTCACAGGCCTTTGAAAGAGATGTTCCCGGTAGGCTGTAAGAGAACTGTGCAGACCGAGTTGTATCTTAGCTTCCCAAAGATCTGGAAACAAGATGCTTTGAGGCCCAACTCGCCCTTTGGAAAGGAGACAGCACGTTGTGCCTTTCTGCTCTAGGGCAATGTAGCACACCCAGAGCAGAAGTTCTACTTCAGTCAGACCAGGCCTGCAAAGAAACAGCTTTTCACAGGCCTTTGGAAGAGATGTTCCCGGTAGGCCGTAAGAGCACTTTGCAGAGCGAGTTGTTTCTTAGCTTCCCAAAGAGCTGGAAGCAAGATGCTGTGGGACCCTACTCACCCTTTGGAAAGAAGCCTGCACGTTGTGCCTTTCAGCTCTAGGGCAATGTAGCACATCCAGAGCAGAAGTTGTACTTCAACCAGATCAAGGCTGCAAAGAAACTGCGTTTCACAGGCCTTTGGAAGAGATGTTCCCTGTAGGCTGTAGCAGAACTGTGCACAGCAAGTTGTTTCTTAGCTTCCCAAAGAGGTGGAAGCAAGATGCTGTGGGGCCCAACACGCCCTTTGGAAAGAAGCCTGCACGTTGTGCCTTTCAGCTCTAGGGCAATGTAGCACACCCAGAGCAGAAGTTCTACTTCAGCCAGATCAGGCCTGAAAAGAAACTGCGTTTCACAGGCCTTTGGAAGAGATGTTCCTGGTAGGCTGTAACAGAACTGTGCAGAGCGCGTTGTTTCTTAGCTTCACAAAGAGCTGGAAGCAAGATGCTGTTCGGCCCAACTCGCCCCTTGGGAAGAACACTGCACGTTGTGCCTCTCAGCTCTAGGGCAATGTAGCACACCCAGAGCAGAAGTTCTACTTCCGCTAGATGAGGCCTGCAAAGGAACTGCGTTTCACAGGCCTTTCGAAGAGATGTTCCCGGTAGGCTGTAAGAGCATTGTGCAGAGCGAGTTGTTTCTTAGCTTCCCCAACAGCTGGAAGCAAGATGCTGTGGGGCCCAACTCGCCATTTGTTAAGAAGCCTGCACGTTGTGCCTTTCAGCTCTAGGGCACTGTAGCACACCCAGAGCAGAAGTTCTACTTCAGCCAGATCAGGCCTGCAAAGAAACTGCCTTTCACAGGCCTTTGGAAGAGATATTCCCGGTAGGCTGTGAGAGCACTGTGCAGAGCGAGTTGTTTCTTTGCTTCCCAAAGAGCTGGAAGCAAGATGCCGTGGGGCCCATCTCGCCCATTGTTAAGAGGCCTGCACGTTGTGCCTTTCAGTTCTATGGCACTGTAGCACACCTAGAGCAGAGGTTGTACTTCAGCCATATCAGGCCTGCAAATAAACTCCGTTTCACAGGCCTTTGTAAGAGATGTTCCCGGTAGGCTGAAAGAGCACTGTGCAGAGCGAGTTGTTTCTGAGCTTCCCAAATAGGTGGAAGCAAGATGCTTTGGGGCCCAACTCGCCCTTTGTAAAGAAGCCTGCACGTTGTGCCTTTGAGCTCTAGGGCAATGTACCACACCCAGAGCAGAGGTTCTACTTCAGCCAGAAAAGGCCTGCAAAGAAACTGCGTTTCACAGGCCTTTGGAAGAGATGTTCCCGGTAGGCTGTAAGAGCACTGTGCAGAGCGAGTTGTTTCTTTGCTTCCCAAAGAGCTGGAAGCAAGATGCCGTGGGGCCCAACTCGCCCTTTGTTAAGAGGCCTGCACGTTGTGCCTTTCAGCTCTAGGGCACTGTAGCACAGCTAAACAGAGGTTGTACTTCAGCCATATCAGGCCTGCAAAGAAACTGCGTTTAACAGGCCTTTGGAAGAGATGTTGCGGTAGGCAGTAAGAGCACTGTGCACAGCGAGTTGTTTCTGAGCTTCCCAAATAGGTGGAAGCAAGATGCTTTGGGGCCCAACTCGCACTTTGGAAAGAAGCCTGCACGTTGTGCCTTTCAGCACTAGGGCAATGTAGCACACCCAGAGCAGAAGTAGTACTTCAGCTAGATCAGGCCTGCAAAGAAATAGCGTTTCAAAGGCCTTTGGAAGAGATGTTCCCGGTAGGCTGTAAGAGCACTGTGCAGAGCGACTTGTTTCTTAGCTTCCCAAAGAGCTGGAAGCAAGATGCGTTGGGGCCCATCTGCCCCTTTCTAAAGAAGGCAGCACATTGTGCCTTGCAGCTCTAGGGCAATGTAGCACACCCAGAGCAGAGGTTCTACTTCAGACAGATCAGGCCTGCAAAGAAACGGCGTTTCACAGACCTTTGTAAGAGATGTTCCCGGTAGGCTGTAAGAGCACTGTGCAGAGCGACTAATTTCTTAGCTTCCCAAAGAGCTGGAAGCAAGATGCTTTGGGGACCCTCTGCCCCTATGGAAAGAGGACAGCACTTTGTGCCTTTCAGCTCTAGGGCAATGTAGCACACGCATAGCAGAAGTTCTACTTCAGAGAGATCAGGCCTGAAAAGAAACTGCGTTTCACAGGCCTTTGTAAGAGATGTTCCCGGTAGGCTGTAAGAGCACTGTGCAGAGCGACTTGTTTCATAGCTTCCCAAAGAGCTGGAAGCAAGGTGCTTTGGGGCCCATCTGCTGCTTTCTAAAGAAGGCAGCACTTTGTGCCTTTCAGCTCTAGGGCAATGTAGCACACCCAGAGCGGAAGTTCTACTTCAGCCAGATCAGGCCTTCAAAGAAACGGCGTTTCACAGGCCTTTGTAAGACATGTTCCCGGTAGGCTGTAAGAGCACTGTGCAGAGCAACTTGTTTCTTATCTTCCCAAAGAGCTGGGAGCAAGATGCTTTGGGGACCCTCTGCCCCTGTGGATAGAAGACAGCACTTTGTGCCTTTCAGGTCTAGGGCAATGGAGCACACCCAGAGCAGAAGTTCTACATCAGCCAGATCAGGCCTGCAGAGAAACTTCGCTTCACAGGCCTTTGTAAGAGATGTTCGGGGTAGGCTGTAAGAGCACTGCGTAGAGCGACTTGTTTCTTAGCTTCCCAAAGAGCTGGAAGCAAGATGCTTTGGGGCCCATCTGCCCCTTTCGAAAGAAGGCAGCACTGTGTGCCTTGCCACTCTAGGGCCATGTAGCACATCCAGAACAGAAGTTCTACTTCAGCCAGATCAGGCCTGCAGAGAAACTGCGTTTCACAGGCCTTTGTATGAGGTTTTCCCGGTAGGCTGTAGAAGCACTATGCAGAGCGAGTTGTTTCTTATCTTCCCAAAGAGCTGGAAGCAAGATGCTTTGGGGACCCTCTGACACTACGGAAAGAAGGCAGCACTTTGTGCCTTGCAGCTCTAGGGAAATGTAGCACACCCAGAGCAGAAGTTCTACTACAGCCAGATCAGGTCTGCAAAGGAACTCCGTTTCACAGGCCTCTGTAAGAGATGTTCCCCGAAGGCTGTAAGAGCACTGTGCAGAGCGACTTGTTTCTTTGCTTCCCAAAGAGCTGGAAGCAAGATGCTTTGGGGCCCATCTGCACCTTTCTAAAGAAGGCAGCTCTTTGTGCCTTGCAGCTCGAGGGCAATGTAGCTCGCCCAGAGCAGAAGTTCTACTTCAGCCAGATCAGGCCTGCAAAGAAACTGCGTTTCACAGGCCTTTGGAAGAGATGTTCCCGGTAGGCTGTAAGAGCACTGTGCAGAGCGAGTTGTTTCTCAGCTTCCCAAAGAGCTAGAAGCAAGATGCTGTGGGGCCAAACTCGCCCTTTGTTAAGAATCCTGCACGTTGTGCCTTTCAGCTCTAGGGCAATGTAGCAGACCCAGAGCAGAAGTTCTACTTCCGCCAGATGAGGCCTGCAAAGAAGCTGCGTTTCACAGCCCTTAGAGGAGATGTTCCCGGTAGGCTGTAAGAGCACTGTGCAGAGCGAGTTGTTTCTGAGATTCCCAAAGAGCTGGAAGCAAGAGGCTGTGGGGCCCAACTCGCCCATTGTAAAGAGGCCTGCACGTTGTGCCTTTCAGCTCTAGGGCACTGTAGCACACCTAGAGAAGAAGTTGTAATTCAGCCAGATAAGGCCTGCAAAGAAACTGCGTTTCACAGGCCTTTGGAAGAGATGTTCCCGGTAGGCTGTAAGAGCACTGTGTAGTGCGAGTTGTTTCTTAGCTTCCCAAAGAGCTGGAAGGAAGATGCTTTGGGGCCCAACTCGCCCTTTGGAAAGAGCCTGCACGTTGTGCCTTTCAGCTCTATGGCAATGTAGCACACCCAGAGCAGAAGTTCTACTTCAACCAGATCAGGCCTGCAAAGAAACTGCGTTTCACAGGCCTTTGGAAGAGATATACCCAGTAGGCTGTAAGAGCACTGTGCAGAGCGAGTTGTTTCTGAGCTTCCCAAAGAGCTGGAAGCAAGATGCTGTGCTGCCCAACTCTCCCTTTGGACAGAAGCCTGCACGTTGTGCCTTTCAGCTCTGGGGCAATGTAGCACACCCAGAGCAGAAGTTCTACTTCAGCCAGTTCAGGCCTGCGTAGAAACTGCGTTTCACAGGTCTTTGGAAGAGATGTTCCCGGTAGGCCGTAAGAGCACTGTGCAGAGCGAGTTTTTTCTTAGCTTCCCAAAGAGCTGGAAGCAAGATGCTGTGGGACCCAACTCGCCCTTTGGAAAGAAGCCTGCACGTTGTGCCTTTCAGCTCTAGGGCAATGTAGCACATCCAGAGCAGAAGTTGTACTTCAACCAGATCAAGGCTGCAAAGAAACTGCGTTTCACAGGCCTTTGGAAGAGATGTTCCCTGTAGGCTGTAGCAGAACTGTGCACAGCAAGTTGTTTCTTAGCTTCCCAAAGAGGTGGAAGCAAGATGCTGTGGGGCCCAACACGCCCTTTGGAAAGAAGCCTGCACGTTCTGCCTTTCAGATCTAGGGCAATGTAGCAGACCCAGAGCAGAAGTTCTACTTCCGCCAGATCAGGCCTGAAAAGAAACTGCGTTTCACAGGCCTTTGGAAGAGATGTTCCCGGTAGGCTGTAACAGCACTGTGCAGAGCGAGTTGTTTCTTAGCTTCCCAAAGAGCTGGAAGCAAGTTGCTTAGGGGCCCATGTGCACCTTTCTAAAGAAGGCCGCACTTTGTGCCTTTCAGCTCTAGGGCAATGTAGCACACCCAGAGCAGAAGTTCTACTTCAGCCACTTCAGGCCTGCAAATAAAGTGTGTTTCACAGGCCTTTGTAAGAAATGTTCCCGGTAGGCTGTAAGAGCATTGTGCAGAGCGAGTTGTTTCTTAGCTTCCCAAACAGCTGGAAGCAAGATGCTGTGGGGCCCAACTCGCCATTTGTTAAGAAGCCTGCACGTCGTGCCTTTCAGCTCTAGGGCAATGTAGCACACCCAGAGCAGAAGTTCTACTTCAGCCAGATCAGGCCTGCAAAGAAACTGCCTTTCACAGGCCTTTGGAAGAGATATTCCCGGTAGGCTGTAAGAGCACTGTGCAGAGCGAGTTGTTTCTTAGCTTCCCAAAGAGCTGGAAGCAAGACGCTGTGGGGCCCAACTCACCCTTTGGCAAGAAGCCTGCACGTTGTGCCTTTCAGCTCTAGGGCACTGTAGCACACCTAGAGCAGAAGTTGTACTTCAGCCATATCAGGCCTGCAAAGAAACTGCGTTTCACAGGCCTTTGGAAGAGATGTTCCCGGTAGGCTGTAAGAGCACTGTGCAGAGCGAGTTGTTTCTTAGCTTCCCAAAGAGCTATAAGCAGGATGCTGTGGGGCCCAACTCGCCCTTTGTTAAGAATCCTGCACGTTGTGCCTTTCAGCTCTAGGGCAATGTAGCAGACCCAGAGCAGAAGTTCTACTTCCGCCAGATGAGGCCTGCAAAGAAGCTGCGTTTCACAGCCCTTAGAGGAGATGTTCCCGGTAGGCCATAAGAGCACTGTGCAGAGCGAGTTGTTTCTGAGATTCCCAAAGAGCTGGAAGCAAGAGGCTGTGGGGCCCAACTCGCCCATTGTTAAGAGGCCTGCACGTTGTGCCTTTCAGCTCTAGGGCACTGTAGCACACCTAGAGCAGAAGTTGTAATTCAGCCAGATAAGGCCTGCAAAGAAACTGCGTTTCACAGGGCTTTGGAAGAGATGTTCCCGGTAGGCTGTAAGAGCACTGTGTAGTGCGAGTTGTTTCTTAGCTTCCCAAAGAGCTGGAAGGAAGATGCTTTGGGGCCCAACTCGCCCTTTGGAAAGAGCCTGCACGTTGTGCCTTTCAGCTCTATGGCAATGTAGCACACCCAGAGCAGAAGTTCTACTTCAACCAGATCAGGCCTGCAAAGAAACTGCGTTTCACAGGCCTTTGGAAGAGATATACCCGGTAGGCTGTAAGAGCATGGTGCAGAGCGAGTTGTTTCTGAGCTTCCCAAAGAGCTGGAAGCAAGATGCTGTGCTGCCCAACTCTCCCTTTTTACAGAAGCCTGCACGTTGTGCCTTTCAGCTCTGGGGCAATGTAGCACACCCAGAGCAGAAGTTCTACTTCAGCCAGTTCAGGCCTGCGTAGAAACTGCGTTTCACAGGTCTTTGGAAGAGATGTTCCCGTTAGGCTGTAATAGCACTGTGCAGAGCGAGTTGTTTCTTAGCTTCCCAAAGAGCTGGAAGCAAGATGCTGTGGGGCCCAACTCACCCTTTGGAAAGAAGCCTGCACGTTGTGCCTTACAGCTCCTGGGCAATGTAGCACACCCAGAGCAGAAGTTCTGCTTCAGCCACATCAGGCCAGCAAAGAAACTGCGTTTCACAGGCCTTTGAAAGAGATGTTCCCGGTAGGCTGTAAGAGAACTGTGCAGAGCGAGTTGTTTCTTAGCTTCCCAAAGAGCTGGAAGCAAGACGCTGTGGGGCCCAACTCGCCCTTTGGCAAGAAGCCTGCACGTTGTGCCTTTCAGCTCTAGGGCAATGTAGCACAACCAGAGCAGAAGTTGTACTTCAGCCATATCAGGCCTGCAAAGAAACTGCGTTTCACAGGCCTTTGTAAGAGATGTTCCCGGTAGGCTGTAAGAGCACTGTGCAGAGCGAGTTGTTTCTTAGCTACCCAAAGAGCTGGAAGCAAGATGCTGTGGGGCCCAAATCACCCTTTGGAAAGAAGCCTGCACGTTGTGCCTTTCAGCTCTAGGGCAATGTAGCACCCCCAGAGCAGAAGTTCTACTTCAGCCACTTCAGGCCTGCAAATAAAGTGTGTTTCACAGGCCTTTGTAAGAAATGTTCCCGGTAGGCTGTAAGAGCATTGTGCAGAGCGAGTTGTTTCTTAGCTTCCCAAACAGCTGGAAGCAAGATGCTGTGGGGCCCAACTCGCCATTTGTTAAGAAGCCTGCACGTCGTGCCTTTCAGCTCTAGGGCAATGTAGCACACCCAGAGCAGAAGTTCTACTTCAGCCAGATCAGGCCTGCAAAGAAACTGCCTTTCACAGGCCTTTGGAAGAGATATTCCCGGTAGGCTGTAAGAGCACTGTGCAGAGCGAGTTGTTTCTTAGCTTCCCAAAGAGCTGGAAGCAAGACGCTGTGGGGCCCAACTCGCCCTTTGGCAAGAAGCCTGCACGTTGTGCCTTTCAGCTCTAGGGCACTGTAGCACACCTAGAGCAGAAGTTGTACTTCAGCCATATCAGGCCTGCAAAGAAATTGCGTTTCACAGGCCTTTGGAAGAGATGTTCCCGGTAGGCTGTAAGAGCACTGTGCAGAGCGAGTTGTTTCTTAGCTTCCCAAAGAGCTAGAAGCAGGATGCTGTGGGGCCCAACTCGCCCTTTGTTAAGAATCCTGCACGTTGTGCCTTTCAGCTCTAGGGCAATGTAGCAGACCCAGAGCAGAAGTTCTACTTCCGCCAGATGAGGCCTGCAAAGAAGCTGCGTTTCACAGCCCTTAGAGGAGATGTTCCCGGTAGGCTGTAAGAGCACTGTGCAGAGCGAGTTGTTTCTGAGATTCCCAAAGAGCTGGAAGCAAGAGGCTGTGGGGCCCAACTCGCCCATTGTTAAGAGGCCTGCACGTTGTGCCTTTCAGCTCTAGGGCACTGTAGCACACCTAGAGCAGAAGTTGTAATTCAGCCAGATAAGGCCTGCAAAGAAACTGCGTTTCACAGGCCTTTGGAAGAGATGTTCCCGGTAGGCTGTAAGAGCACTGTGTAGTGCGAGTTGTTTCTTAGCTTCCCAAAGAGCTGGAAGGAAGATGCTTTGGGGCCCAACTCGCCCTTTGGAAAGAGCCTGCACGTTGCGCCTTTCAGCTCTATGGCAATCTAGCACACCCAGAGCAGAAGTTCTACTTCAACCAGATCAGGCCTGCAAAGAAACTGCGTTTCACAGGCCTTTGGAAGAGATATACCCGGTAGGCTGTAAGAGCACTGTGCAGAGCGAGTTGTTTCTGAGCTTCCCAAAGAGCTGGAAGCAAGATGCTGTGCTGCCCAACTCTCCCTTTGGACAGAAGCCTGCACGTTGTGCCTTTCAGCTCTGGGGCAATGTAGCACACCCAGAGCAGAAGTTCTACTTCAGCCAGTTCAGGCCTGCGTAGAAACTGCGTTTCACAGGTCTTTGGAAGCGATGTTCCCGTTAGGCTGTAATAGCACTGTGCAGAGCGAGTTGTTTCTTAGCTTCCCAAAGAGCTGGAAGCAAGATGCTGTGGGGCCCAACTCACCCTTTGGAAAGAAGCCTGCACGTTGTGCCTTACAGCTCCTGGGCAATGTAGCACACCCAGAGCAGAAGTTCTGCTTCAGCCACATCAGGCCAGCAAAGAAACTGCGTTTCACAGGCCTTTAAAAGAGATGTTCCCGGTAGGCTGTAAGAGAACTGTGCAGAGCGAGTTGTTTCTTAGCTTCCCAAAGAGCTGGAAGCAAGACGCTGTGGGGCCCAACTCGCCCTTTGGCAAGAAGCCTGCACGTTGTGCCTTTCAGCTCTAGGGCAATGTAGCACAACCAGAGCAGAAGTTGTACTTCAGCCATATCAGGCCTGCAAAGAAACTGCGTTTCACAGGCCTTTGTAAGAGATGTTCCCGGTAGGCTGTAAGAGCACTGTGCAGAGCGAGTTGTTTCTTAGCTACCAAAAGAGCTGGAAGCAAGATGCTGTGGGGCCCAAATCACCCTTTGGAAAGAAGCCTGCACGTTGTGCCTTTCAGCTCTAGGGCAATGTAGCACACCCAGAGCAGAAGTTGTACTTCAGCCAGATCAGGTCTGCAAAGAAACTGCGTTTCACAGGCCTTTGGAAGAGATGTTCCCGGTAGGCTGTAAGAGCACTGTGCAGACCGAGTTGTTTCTTAGCTTCCCAAAGAGCTGGAAGCAAGATTCTTTGGGGCCCAACTCGCCCTTTGTTAAGAATCCTGCACGTTGTGCCTTTCAGCTCTAGGGCAATGTAGCACACCCAGAGCAGAAGTTCTACTTCCGCCAGATGAGGCCTGCAAAGAAGCTGCGTTTCACAGCCCTTAGAGGAGATGTTCCCGCTAGGCTGTAAGAGCACTGTGCAGAGCGAGATGTTTCTTAGCTTCCCATAGAGCTGGAAGCAAGATGCTGTGGGGCCCATCTCGCCCATTGTTAAGAGGCCTGCACTTTGTGCCTTTCAGTTCTATGGCACTGTAGCACACCTAGAGCAGAGGTTGTACTTCAGCCATATCAGGCCTGCAAATAAACTGCGTTTCACAGGCCTTTGTAAGAGATGTTCCCGGTAGGCTGTAAGAGCACTGTGCAGAGCGAGTTGTTTCTGAGCTTCCCAAATAGGTGGAAGCAAGATGCTTTGGGGCCCAACTCGCCCTTTGTAAAGAAGCCTGCACGTTGTGCCTTTGAGCTCTAGGGCAATGTACCACTCCCAGAGCAGAAGTTGTACTTCAGCCAGAAAAGGCCTGCAAAGAAACTGCGTTTCACAGGCCTTTGGAAGAGATGTTCCCGGTAGGCTGTAAGAGCACTGTGCAGAGCGAGTTGTTTCTTTGCTTCCCAAGGAGCTGGAAGCAAGATGCCGTGGGGCCCAACTCGCCCTTTGTTAAGAGGCCTGCACGTTGTGCCTTTCAGCTCTAGGGCACTGTAGCACAGCTAAACAGAGGGTGTACTTCAGCCATATCAGGCCTTCAAAGAAACTGCGTTTAACAGGCCTTTGGAAGAGATGTTGCGGTAGGCAGTAAGAGCACTGTGCAGAGCGACTTGTTTCTTAGCTTCCCAAAGAGCTGGAAGCAAGATGCTTTGGGGACCCTCTGCCCCTGTGGATTGAAGACAGCAGTGTGTTCCTTTCATCACTAGGGCAATGTAGGACAGCCAGAGCAGAAGTTCTACTTCAGCCAGATCAGGCCTGCAAAGAAACTGCGTTTCACAGGCCTGTATAAGAGATGTTTTCGGTAGGCTGTAAGAGCACTGTGCAGAGCGACTTGTTTCTTAGCTTCCCAAAGAGCTGGAAGCCAGACGCTGTGGGGCCCAACTCGCCCTTTGGAAAGAAGCTTGCACGTTGTGCCTTTCAGCTCTAGGGCAATGTAGCACACCCAGAGCAGAAGTTGTACTTCAGCCAGATCAGGCCTGCAAAGAAACTGCGTTTCACAGGCCTCTGTAAGAGATGTTCCCGGTAGGCTGTAAGAGCACTGTGCCAAGCGACTTCTGTCTTTGCTTCCCAAAGAGCTGGAAGCAAGATGCTTTGGGGCCCATCTGCCCCCTTGCAAACAAGCCAGCACTTTGGCCCTTGCAGCTCTAGGGCAATGTAGCAGACCCAGAGAAGAAGTTCTACTTCAGCCAGATCAGGCCTGCAAAGAAGCTGCGTTTCACAGGCCTTTGTAAGTGATGTTCCCGGTAGGCTGTAAGAGCACTGTGCCAAGCGACTTCTGTCTTTGCTTCCCAAAGAGCAGGAAGAAAGATGCTTTGGGTACCCTTTACCCCTGTGGAAAGAAGACAGCACTTTGTGCCTTTCAGCTCTAGGTCAATGTAGCACAGCCAGAGCAGAAGTTCTACTTCAGCCAGATCAGGCCTGCAAAGAAACTGCGTTTCACAGGCCTATGTAAGAGATGTTCCCGGTAGGCTGTATGAGCACTGTGCAGAGCGACATCTTTCTTAGCTTCCCAAAGAGCTGGAAGCAAGATGCTTTGGGGACCCTCTGCCCCTATGGATAGAAGGCAGCACTTTGTGCCTTTCAGCTCTAGGGCAATGTGGCACACCCAGAGCAGAAGTTCTACTTCAGCGAGATGAGACCTGCAAAGAAACTGCGTTTCACAGGCCTTTGTCAGAGATGTTCCCGGTAGGCTGTAAGAGCATTGTGCAGAGCGAGTTGTTTCTTAGCTTCCCAAACAGCTGGAAGCAAGATGCTGTGGGGCCCAACTCGCCATTTGTTAAGAAGCCTGCACGTCGTGCCTTTCAGCTCTAGGGCAATGTAGCACACCCAGAGCAGAAGTTCTACTTCAGCCAGATCAGGCCTGCAAAGAAACTGCCTTTCACAGGCCTTTGGAAGAGATATTCCCGGTAGGCTGTAAGAGCACTGTGCAGAGCGAGTTGTTTCTTAGCTTCCCAAAGAGCTGGAAGCAAGACGCTGTGGGGCCCAACTCGCCCTTTGGCAAGAAGCCTGCACGTTGTGCCTTTCAGCTCTAGGGCACTGTAGCACACCTAGAGCAGAAGTTGTACTTCAGCCATATCAGGCCTGCAAAGAAATTGCGTTTCACAGGCCTTTGGAAGAGATGTTCCCGGTAGGCTGTAAGAGCACTGTGCAGAGCGAGTTGTTTCTTAGCTTCCCAAAGAGCTAGAAGCAGGATGCTGTGGGGCCCAACTCGCCCTTTGTTAAGAATCCTGCACGTTGTGCCTTTCAGCTCTAGGGCAATGTAGCAGACCCAGAGCAGAAGTTCTACTTCCGCCAGATGAGGCCTGCAAAGAAGCTGCGTTTCACAGCCCTTAGAGGAGATGTTCCCGGTAGGCTGTAAGAGCACTGTGCAGAGCGAGTTGTTTCTGAGATTCCCAAAGAGCTGGAAGCAAGAGGCTGTGGGGCCCAACTCGCCCATTGTTAAGAGGCCTGCACGTTGTGCCTTTCAGCTCTAGGGCACTGTAGCACACCTAGAGCAGAAGTTGTAATTCAGCCAGATAAGGCCTGCAAAGAAACTGCGTTTCACAGGCCTTTGGAAGAGATGTTCCCGGTAGGCTGTAAGAGCACTGTGTAGTGCGAGTTGTTTCTTAGCTTCCCAAAGAGCTGGAAGGAAGATGCTTTGGGGCCCAACTCGCCCTTTGGAAAGAGCCTGCACGTTGCGCCTTTCAGCTCTATGGCAATCTAGCACACCCAGAGCAGAAGTTCTACTTCAACCAGATCAGGCCTGCAAAGAAACTGCGTTTCACAGGCCTTTGGAAGAGATATACCCGGTAGGCTGTAAGAGCACTGTGCAGAGCGAGTTGTTTCTGAGCTTCCCAAAGAGCTGGAAGCAAGATGCTGTGCTGCCCAACTCTCCCTTTGGACAGAAGCCTGCACGTTGTGCCTTTCAGCTCTGGGGCAATGTAGCACACCCAGAGCAGAAGTTCTACTTCAGCCAGTTCAGGCCTGCGTAGAAACTGCGTTTCACAGGTCTTTGGAAGCGATGTTCCCGTTAGGCTGTAATAGCACTGTGCAGAGCGAGTTGTTTCTTAGCTTCCCAAAGAGCTGGAAGCAAGATGCTGTGGGGCCCAACTCACCCTTTGGAAAGAAGCCTGCACGTTGTGCCTTACAGCTCCTGGGCAATGTAGCACACCCAGAGCAGAAGTTCTGCTTCAGCCACATCAGGCCAGCAAAGAAACTGCGTTTCACAGGCCTTTGAAAGAGATGTTCCCGGTAGGCTGTAAGAGAACTGTGCAGAGCGAGTTGTTTCTTAGCTTCCCAAAGAGCTGGAAGCAAGACGCTGTGGGGCCCAACTCGCCCTTTGGCAAGAAGCCTGCACGTTGTGCCTTTCAGCTCTAGGGCAATGTAGCACAACCAGAGCAGAAGTTGTACTTCAGCCATATCAGGCCTGCAAAGAAACTGCGTTTCACAGGCCTTTGTAAGAGATGTTCCCGGTAGGCTGTAAGAGCACTGTGCAGAGCGAGTTGTTTCTTAGCTACCAAAAGAGCTGGAAGCAAGATGCTGTGGGGCCCAAATCACCCTTTGGAAAGAAGCCTGCACGTTGTGCCTTTCAGCTCTAGGGCAATGTAGCACACCCAGAGCAGAAGTTGTACTTCAGCCAGATCAGGTCTGCAAAGAAACTGCGTTTCACAGGCCTTTGGAAGAGATGTTCCCGGTAGGCTGTAAGAGCACTGTGCAGACCGAGTTGTTTCTTAGCTTCCCAAAGAGCTGGAAGCAAGATTCTTTGGGGCCCAACTCGCCCTTTGTTAAGAATCCTGCACGTTGTGCCTTTCAGCTCTAGGGCAATGTAGCACACCCAGAGCAGAAGTTCTACTTCCGCCAGATGAGGCCTGCAAAGAAGCTGCGTTTCACAGCCCTTAGAGGAGATGTTCCCGCTAGGCTGTAAGAGCACTGTGCAGAGCGAGATGTTTCTTAGCTTCCCATAGAGCTGGAAGCAAGATGCTGTGGGGCCCATCTCGCCCATTGTTAAGAGGCCTGCACTTTGTGCCTTTCAGTTCTATGGCACTGTAGCACACCTAGAGCAGAGGTTGTACTTCAGCCATATCAGGCCTGCAAATAAACTGCGTTTCACAGGCCTTTGTAAGAGATGTTCCCGGTAGGCTGTAAGAGCACTGTGCAGAGCGAGTTGTTTCTGAGCTTCCCAAATAGGTGGAAGCAAGATGCTTTGGGGCCCAACTCGCCCTTTGTAAAGAAGCCTGCACGTTGTGCCTTTGAGCTCTAGGGCAATGTACCACTCCCAGAGCAGAAGTTGTACTTCAGCCAGAAAAGGCCTGCAAAGAAACTGCGTTTCACAGGCCTTTGGAAGAGATGTTCCCGGTAGGCTGTAAGAGCACTGTGCAGAGCGAGTTGTTTCTTTGCTTCCCAAGGAGCTGGAAGCAAGATGCCGTGGGGCCCAACTCGCCCTTTGTTAAGAGGCCTGCACGTTGTGCCTTTCAGCTCTAGGGCACTGTAGCACAGCTAAACAGAGGGTGTACTTCAGCCATATCAGGCCTTCAAAGAAACTGCGTTTAACAGGCCTTTGGAAGAGATGTTGCGGTAGGCAGTAAGAGCACTGTGCAGAGCGACTTGTTTCTTAGCTTCCCAAAGAGCTGGAAGCAAGATGCTTTGGGGACCCTCTGCCCCTGTGGATTGAAGACAGCAGTGTGTTCCTTTCATCACTAGGGCAATGTAGGACAGCCAGAGCAGAAGTTCTACTTCAGCCAGATCAGGCCTGCAAAGAAACTGCGTTTCACAGGCCTGTATAAGAGATGTTTTCGGTAGGCTGTAAGAGCACTGTGCAGAGCGACTTGTTTCTTAGCTTCCCAAAGAGCTGGAAGCCAGACGCTGTGGGGCCCAACTCGCCCTTTGGAAAGAAGCTTGCACGTTGTGCCTTTCAGCTCTAGGGCAATGTAGCACACCCAGAGCAGAAGTTGTACTTCAGCCAGATCAGGCCTGCAAAGAAACTGCGTTTCACAGGCCTCTGTAAGAGATGTTCCCGGTAGGCTGTAAGAGCACTGTGCCAAGCGACTTCTGTCTTTGCTTCCCAAAGAGCTGGAAGCAAGATGCTTTGGGGCCCATCTGCCCCCTTGCAAACAAGCCAGCACTTTGGCCCTTGCAGCTCTAGGGCAATGTAGCAGACCCAGAGAAGAAGTTCTACTTCAGCCAGATCAGGCCTGCAAAGAAGCTGCGTTTCACAGGCCTTTGTAAGTGATGTTCCCGGTAGGCTGTAAGAGCACTGTGCCAAGCGACTTCTGTCTTTGCTTCCCAAAGAGCAGGAAGAAAGATGCTTTGGGTACCCTTTACCCCTGTGGAAAGAAGACAGCACTTTGTGCCTTTCAGCTCTAGGTCAATGTAGCACAGCCAGAGCAGAAGTTCTACTTCAGCCAGATCAGGCCTGCAAAGAAACTGCGTTTCACAGGCCTATGTAAGAGATGTTCCCGGTAGGCTGTATGAGCACTGTGCAGAGCGACATCTTTCTTAGCTTCCCAAAGAGCTGGAAGCAAGATGCTTTGGGGACCCTCTGCCCCTATGGATAGAAGGCAGCACTTTGTGCCTTTCAGCTCTAGGGCAATGTGGCACACCCAGAGCAGAAGTTCTACTTCAGCGAGATGAGACCTGCAAAGAAACTGCGTTTCACAGGCCTTTGTCAGAGATGTTCCCGGTAGGCTGTAAGAGCACTGTGCAGAGCGACTTGTTTGTTACTTTCGCAAAGAGCTGGAAGCAAGATGCTTTGGGGCCCATCTGCACCTTTTCAAACAAGGCAGCACTTTGTGCCTTGTAGCTCTAGGGCAAAGTAGCACACCAAGAGCAGAAGTTCTACTTCAGCCAGATCAGGCCTGCAAAGAAACTGCGTTTCACAGGCCTTTCTAAGACATGTTCCCGGTAGGATGTCAGAGCACTGTGCAGAGCGACTTGTTTCTTAGGTTCCCAAAGAGCTGGAAGCAAGATGCATTGGGGACCCTCTGCCCCTGTGGATTGAAGACAGCAGTTTGTTCCTTTCATCACTAGGGCAATGTAGGACACCCAGAGCAAAAGTTCTACTTCAGCCAGATCTGGCCTGCAAAGAAACTGCGTTTCACAGGCCTTTGTAAGAGATGTTCCCGGTAGGCTGTAAGAGCACTGTGCAGAGAGACTTGTTTCTTAGCTTCCCAAAGAGCTGGAAGCAAGATGCTTTGGGGACCCTCTGGCCCTGTGGAAAAAAGACAGCACTTTATGACTTTCAGGTCTCGGGGAATGTAGCACACCCAGAGCAGAAGTTGTACTTCAGCCAAATCAGGCCTGCAAAGAAACTGCACTTCACAGGCCTTTGTAAGAGATGTTCCCGGTAGGATGTCAGAGCACTGTGCAGAGCGACTTGTTTCTTAGCTTCCCAAAGATCTGGAAGCAAGATGCATTGGGGACCCTCTGCCCCTGTGGATTGAAGACAGCAGTTTGTTCCTTTCATCACTAGGGCAATGTAGGACACCCAGAGCAGAAGTTCTACTTCAGCCAGATGAGGCCTGCAAAGAAACTGCGTTTCACAGGGCTTTGTAAGAGATGTTCCCGGTAGGCTGTAAGAGCACTGTGCATAGCGAGTTGTTTCTTAGCTTCCCAAAGAGCTGGAAGCAATTGCTTAGGGGCCCATGTGCCCCTTTCTAAAGAAGGCAGCACTTTGTGCCTTTCAGCTCTAGGGCAATGTACCACACCCAGAGCAGAAGTTCTACTTCAGCCAGATCAGGCCTGCAAAGAAACTGCGTTTCACAGGGCTTTGTAAGAGATGTTCCCGGTAGGCTGTAAGAGCACTGTGCAGAGCGATTTGTTTCTTAGCTTCCCAAAGACCTGGAACCAAGATGCTTTGGGGACCCACTGCCCCTTTGGAAAGAAGTCAGCACTTTGTGACTTTCAGCTCTAGGGCAATGTAGCACACCCAGAGCAGAAGTTCTACTTCAGCCAGATCAGGCCTGCAAAGAAACTGCGTTTCACAGGCCTTTGTAAGAGATGTTCCCAGTAGGCTGTAAGAGCACTGTGCAGAGCGATTTGTTTCTTAGCTTCCAGAAGAGCTGGAACAAAGATGCTTTGGGGCCCATCTGCCCCTTTCTTAAGAAGGCAGCACTTTGTGCCTGGCAGCTGTATGGCAATGTAGCACACCCAGAGCAGAAGTTCTACTTCCGCCAGATCAGGCCTGCAAAGAAACTGCGTTTCACATGCCTTTGTAAGAGATGTTCCCGGTAGGCTGTAAGACTACTATGCAGAGCGACTTGTTTATTGTCTTCACAAAAAGCTGGAAGCAAGATGCTTTGGGGCCCAACTCGCCCTTTGGAAAGAAGACTGCACGTTGTGCCTTTCAGCTCTAGGGCAATGTGGCACACCCAGAGCTGAAGTTCTACTTCAGCCAGATGAGACCTGCAAAGAAACTGCGTTTCACAGGCCTTTGTAAGAGATGTTCCCGGTAGGCTGTAAGAGCACTGTGCAGAGCGACTTGTTTCTTAGCTTCCCAAAGAGCTGGAAGCAAGATGCTTTGGGGACCCTCTGCCCCTGTGGATTGAAGACAGCAGTTTGTTCCTTTCATCACTAGGGCAATGTACCACAGCCAGAATAGAAGTTCTACTTCAGCCAGATCAGGCCTGCAAAGAAACTGCGTTTCACAGGCCTCTATAAGAGATGTTCTCGGTAGGCTGTAAGAGCACTGTGCAGAGCGACTTGTTTCTTAGCTTCCCAAAGAGCTGGAAGCAAGATGCTTTGCGGCCCATCTGCTTCTTTCTAAAGAATGCAGCTCTTTGTGCCTTTCAACTCTATTGCAATGTAGCACACCCAGAGCAGAAGTTCTACTTCAGCAAGATCAGGCCTGCAAATGAACTGCATTTCAAAGGCCTTTGTAAGAGATGTTCCAGGTACGCTGTAAGAGCACTGTGCAGAGCGAGTTGTTTCTTAGCTTCACAAAAAGCTGGAAGCAAGATGCTGTTGGGCCCAACTCGCCCTTTGGGAAGAAGCCTGCACGTTGTGCCTTTCAGCTCTAGGGCAATGTAGCACACCCAGAGCAGAAGTTCTACTTCAGACAAATCAGGCCTGCAAAGAAACTGCGTTTCACAGGCCTATGTAAGAGATGCTCCCGGTAGGCTGTGAGAGCACTGTGCAGAGCGAGTTGTTTCTTTGCTTCCCAAATAGCTGGAAGCAAGATGCTGTGGGGCCCAACTCGCCCTTTGGAAAGAAGCCTGCACGTTGTGCCTTTCAGCTCTAGGGCAATGTAGCACACCCAGAGCAGAAGTTGTACTTCAGCCAGATCAGGCCTGCAAAGAAACTGCCTTTCACAGGCCTTTGATAGAGATGTTCCCTGTAGGCTGTAAGAGCACTGTGCAGAGCGAGTTGTTTCTTAGCTTCCAAAAGAGCTGGAAGCAAGACGCTGTGGGGCACAACTCGCCCTTTGGCAAGAAGCCTGCACGTTGTGCCTTTCAGCTCTAGGGCAATGTAGCACACCCAGAGCAGAAGTTGTACTTCAGCCATATCAGGCCTGCAAAGAAACTGCGTTTCACAGGCCTTTGTAAGAGATGTTCCCGGTAGGCTGTAAGAGCACTGTGCAGAGCGAGTTGTTTCTTAGCTACCCAAAGAGCTGGAAGCAAGATGCTGTGGGGCCCAAATCACCCTTTGGAAAGAAGCCTGCACATTGTGCCTTTCAGCTCTAGGGCAATGTAGCACACCCAGAGCAGAAGTTGTACTTCAGCCAGATCAGGCCTGCAAAGAAACTGCGTTTCACAGGCCTTAGAGGAGATGTTCCCGGTAGGCTGTAAGAGCACTGTGCAGAGCGAGTTGTTTCTTAGCTTCCCAAAGAGCTGGAAGCAAGAGGCTGTGGGGCCCAACTCGCCCATTGTTAAGAGGCCTGCACGTTGTGCCTTTCAGCTCTAGGGCACTGTAGCACACCTAGAGCAGAAGTTGTAATTCAGCCAGATAAGGCCTGCAAAGAAACTGCGTTTCACAGGCCTTTGGAAGAGATGTTCCCGGTAGGCTGTAAGAGCACTGTGTAGTGCGAGTTGTTTCTTAGCTTCCCAAAGAGCTGGAAGGAAGATGCTTTGGGGCCCAACTCGCCCTTTGGAAAGAGCCTGCACGTTGTGCCTTTCAGCTCTATGGCAATGTAGCACACCCAGAGCAGAAGTTCTACTTCAACCAGATCAGGCCTGCAAAGAAACTGCGTTTCACAGGCCTTTGGAAGAGATATACCCGGTAGGCTGTAAGAGCACTGTGCAGAGTGAGTTGTTTCTGAGCTTCCCAAAGAGCTGGAAGCAAGATGCTGTGCTGCCCAACTCTCCCTTTGGACAGAAGCCAGCACGTTGTGCCTTTCAGCTCTGGGGCAATGTAGCACACCCAGAGCAGAAGTTCTACTTCAGCCAGTTCAGGCCTGCGTAGAAACTGCGTTTCACAGGTCTTTGGAAGAGATGTTCCCGTTAGGCTGTAATAGCACTGTGCAGAGCGACTTGTTTCTTAGCTTCCCAAAGAGCTGGAAGCAAGATGCTGTGGGGCCCAACTCACCCTTTGGATAGAAGCCTGCACGTTGTGCCTTACAGCTCCTGGGCAATGTAGCACACCCAGAGCAGAAGTTCTGCTTCAGCCACATCAGGCCAGCAAAGAAACTGCGTTTCACAGGCCTTTGAAAGAGATGTTCCCGGTAGGATGTAAGAGAACTGTGCAGAGCGAGTTGTATCTTAGCTTCCCAAAGAACTGGAAACAAGATGCTTTGGTGCCCAACTCGCACTTTGGGAAGGAGACAGCACGTTGTGCCTTTCTGCTCTAGGGCAATGTAGCACACCCAGAGCAGAAGTTCTACTTCAGTCAGACCAGGCCTGAAAAGAAACTGCGTTTCACAGGCCTTTGGAAGAGATGTTCCTGGTAGGCTGTACAGCACTGTGCAGAGCGAGTTGTTTCTTAGCTTCACAAAGAGCTGGAAGCAAGATGCTGTTCGGCCCAACTCGCCCCTTGGGAAGAACACTGCACGTTGTGCCTCTCAGCTCTAGGGCAATGTAGCACACCCAGAGCAGAAGTTCTACTTCCGCCAGATGAGGCCTGCAAAGGAACTGCGTTTCACAGGCCTTTCGAAGAGATGTTCCCGGTAGGCTGTAAGAGCATTGTGCAGAGCGAGTTGTTTCTTAGCTTCCCCAACAGCTGGAAGCAAGATGCTGTGGGGCCCAACTCGCCATTTGTTAAGAAGCCTGCACGTTGTGCCTTTCAGCTCTAGGGCAATGTAGCACACCCAGAGCAGAAGTTCTACTTCAGCCAGATCAGGCCTGCAAAGAAACTGCCTTTCACAGGCCTATGGAAGAGATATTCCAGGTAGGCTGTAAGAGCACTGTGCAGAGCGAGTTGTTTCTTAGCTTCCCAAAGAGCTGGAAGCAAGACGCTGTGGGGCCCAACTCGCCCTTTGGCAAGAAGCCTGCACGTTGTGCCTTTCAGCTCTAGGGCAATGTAGCACAACCAGAGCAGAAGTTGTACTTCAGCCATATCAGGCCTGCCAAGAAACTGCGTTTCACAGGCCTTTGTAAGAGATGTTCCCGGTAGGCTGTAAGAGCACTGTGCAGAGTGAGTTGTATCTGAGCTTCCCAAATAGGTGGAAGCAAGATGCTTTGGGGTCCAACTCGCCCTTTGTAAAGAAGCCTGCACGTTGTGCCTTTGAGCTCTAGGGCAATGTACCACACCCAGAGCAGAAGTTGTACTTCAGCCAGAAACGGCCTGCAAAGAAACTGCGTTTCACAGGCCTTTGGAAGAGATGTTCCCGGTAGGCTGTAAGAGCACTGTGCAGAGCGAGTTGTTTCTTTGCTTCCCAAAGAGCTGGAAGCAAGATGCCGTGGGGCCCAACTCGCCCTTTGTTAAGAGGCCTGCACGTTGTGCCTTTCAGCTCTAGGGCACTGTAGCACAGCTAAACAGAGGTTGTACTTCAGCCATATCAGGCCTGCAAAGAAACTGCGTTTAACAGGCCTTTGGAAGAGATGTTGCGGTAGGCAGTAAGAGCACTGTGCACAGCGAGTTGTTTCTGAGCTTCCCAAATAGTTGGAAGCAAGATGCTTTGGGGCCCAACTCGCACTTTGGAAAGAAGCCTGCAGGTTGTGCCTTTCAGCACTAGGGCAATGTAGCACACCCAGAGCAGAAGTAGTGCTTCAGCTAGATCAGGCCTGCAAAGAAACAGCGTTTCAAAGGCCTTTGGAAGAGATGTTCCCGGTAGGCTGTAAGAGCACTGTGCACAGCGACTAATTTCTTAGCTTCCCAAAGAGCTGGAAGCAAGATGCTTTGGGGACCCTCTGCCCCTATGGAAAGAGGACAGCACTTTGTGCCTTTCAGCTCTAGGGCAATGTAGCTCACGCATAGCAGAAGTTCTACTTCAGAGAGATCAGGCCTGAAAAGAAACTGCGTTTCACAGGCCTTTGTAAGAGATGTTCCCGGTAGGCTGTAAGAGCACTGTGCAGAGCGACTTGTTTCATAGCTTCCCAAAGAGCTGGAAGCAAGGTGCTTTGGGGCCCATCTGCTGCTTTCTAAAGAAGGCAGCACTTTGTGCCTTTCAGCTCTAGGGCAATGTAGCACACCCAGAGCAGAAGTTCTACTTCAGCCAGATCAGGCCTTCAAAGAAACGGCGTTTCACAGGCCTTTGTAAGAGATGTTCCCGGTAGGCTGTAAGAGCACTGTGCAGAGCAACTTGTTTCTTATCTTCCCAAAGAGCTGGGAGCAAGATGCTTTGGGGACCCTCTGCCCCTGTGGAAAGAAGACAGCACTTTGTGCCTTTCAGGTCTAGGGCAATGGACCACACCCAGAGCAGAAGTTCTACATCAGCCAGATCAGGCCTGCAGAGAAACTTCGCTTCACAGGCCTTTGTAAGAGATGTTCGGGGTAGGCTGTAAGAGCACTGCGTAGAGCGACTTGTTTCTTAGCTTCCCAAAGAGCTGGAAGCAAGATGCTTTGGGGCCCATCTGCCCCTTTCGAAAGAAGGCAGCACTGTGTGCCTTGCACCTCTAGGGCAATGTAGCACATCCAGAACAGAAGTTCTACTTCAGCCAGGTCAGGCCTGCAGACAAACTGCGTTTCACAGGCCTTTGTATGAGGTTTTCCCGGTAGGCTGTAGAAGCACTATGCAGAGCGAGTTGTTTCTTATCTTCCCAAAGAGCTGGAAGCAAGATGCTTTGGGGACCCTCTGACATTACGGAAAGAAGGCAGCACTTTGTGCCTTGCAGCTCTAGGGAAATGTAGCACACCCAGAGCAGAAGTTCTACTTCAGCCAGATCAGGCCTGCAAAGAAACTCCGTTTCACAGGCCTCTGTAAGAGATGTTCCCCGAAGGCTGTAAGAGCACTGTGCAGAGCGAGTTGTTTCTTAGCTTCCCAAAGAGCTAGAAGCAAGATGCTGTGGGGCCAAACTCGCCCTTTGTTAAGAATCCTGCACGTTGTGCCTTTCAGCTCTAGGGCAATGTAGCAGACCCAGAGCAGAAGTTCTACTTCCGCCAGATGAGGCCTGCAAAGAAGCTGCGTTTCACAGCCCTTAGAGGAGATGTTCCCGGTAGGCTGTAAGAGCACTGTGCAGAGCGAGTTGTTTCTTAGCTTCCCAAAGAGCTGGAAGCAAGATGCTGTGGGGCCCATCTCGCCCATTGTTAAGAGGCCTGCACGTTGTGCCTTTCAGTTCTATGGCACTGTAGCACACCTAGAGCAGAGGTTGTACTTCAGCCATATCAGGCCTGCAAAGAAACTGCGTTTCACAGGCCTGTATAAGAGATGTTTTCGGTAGGCTGTAAGAGCACTGTGCAGAGCGACTTGTTTCTTAGCTTCCCAAAGAGCTGGAAGCCAGACGCTGTGGGGCCCAACTCGCCCTTTGGAAAGAAGCTTGCACGTTGTGCCTTTCAGCTCTAGGGCAATGTAGCACACCCAGAGCAGAAGTTGTACTTCAGCCAGATCAGGCCTGCAAAGAAACTGCGTTTCACAGGCCTCTGTAAGAGATGTTCCCGGTAGGCTGTAAGAGCACTGTGCCAAGCGACTTCTGTCTTTGCTTCCCAAAGAGCTGGAAGCAAGATGCTTTGGGGCCCATCTGCCCCCTTGCAAACAAGCCAGCACTTTGGCCCTTGCAGCTCTAGGGCAATGTAGCAGACCCAGAGAAGAAGTTCTACTTCAGCCAGATCAGGCCTGCAAAGAAGCTGCGTTTCACAGGCCTTTGTAAGTGATGTTCCCGGTAGGCTGTAAGAGCACTGTGCCAAGCGACTTCTGTCTTTGCTTCCCAAAGAGCAGGAAGAAAGATGCTTTGGGTACCCTTTACCCCTGTGGAAAGAAGACAGCACTTTGTGCCTTTCAGCTCTAGGTCAATGTAGCACAGCCAGAGCAGAAGTTCTACTTCAGCCAGATCAGGCCTGCAAAGAAACTGCGTTTCACAGGCCTATGTAAGAGATGTTCCCGGTAGGCTGTATGAGCACTGTGCAGAGCGACATCTTTCTTAGCTTCCCAAAGAGCTGGAAGCAAGATGCTTTGGGGACCCTCTGCCCCTATGGATAGAAGGCAGCACTTTGTGCCTTTCAGCTCTAGGGCAATGTGGCACACCCAGAGCAGAAGTTCTACTTCAGCGAGATGAGACCTGCAAAGAAACTGCGTTTCACAGGCCTTTGTCAGAGATGTTCCCGGTAGGCTGTAAGAGCACTGTGCAGAGCGACTTGTTTGTTACTTTCGCAAAGAGCTGGAAGCAAGATGCTTTGGGGCCCATCTGCACCTTTTCAAACAAGGCAGCACTTTGTGCCTTGTAGCTCTAGGGCAAAGTAGCACACCAAGAGCAGAAGTCTACTTCAGCCAGATCAGGCCTGCAAAGAAACTGCGTTTCACAGGCCTTTCTAAGACATGTTCCCGGTAGGATGTCAGAGCACTGTGCAGAGCGACTTGTTTCTTAGGTTCCCAAAGAGCTGGAAGCAAGATGCATTGGGGACCCTCTGCCCCTGTGGATTGAAGACAGCAGTTTGTTCCTTTCATCACTAGGGCAATGTAGGACACCCAGAGCAAAAGTTCTACTTCAGCCAGATCTGGCCTGCAAAGAAACTGCGTTTCACAGGCCTTTGTAAGAGATGTTCCCGGTAGGCTGTAAGAGCACTGTGCAGAGAGACTTGTTTCTTAGCTTCCCAAAGAGCTGGAAGCAAGATGCTTTGGGGACCCTCTGGCCCTGTGGAAAAAAGACAGCACTTTATGACTTTCAGGTCTCGGGGAATGTAGCACACCCAGAGCAGAAGTTGTACTTCAGCCAAATCAGGCCTGCAAAGAAACTGCACTTCACAGGCCTTTGTAAGAGATGTTCCCGGTAGGATGTCAGAGCACTGTGCAGAGCGACTTGTTTCTTAGCTTCCCAAAGATCTGGAAGCAAGATGCATTGGGGACCCTCTGCCCCTGTGGATTGAAGACAGCAGTTTGTTCCTTTCATCACTAGGGCAATGTAGGACACCCAGAGCAGAAGTTCTACTTCAGCCAGATGAGGCCTGCAAAGAAACTGCGTTTCACAGGGCTTTGTAAGAGATGTTCCCGGTAGGCTGTAAGAGCACTGTGCATAGCGAGTTGTTTCTTAGCTTCCCAAAGAGCTGGAAGCAATTGCTTAGGGGCCCATGTGCCCCTTTCTAAAGAAGGCAGCACTTTGTGCCTTTCAGCTCTAGGGCAATGTACCACACCCAGAGCAGAAGTTCTACTTCAGCCAGATCAGGCCTGCAAAGAAACTGCGTGTCACAGGACTTTGTAAGAGATGTTCCCGGTAGGCTGTAAGAGCACTGTGCAGAGCGATTTGTTTCTTAGCTTCCCAAAGACCTGGAACCAAGATGCTTTGGGGACCCACTGCCCCTTTGGAAAGAAGTCAGCACTTTGTGCCTTTCAGCTCTAGGGCAATGTAGCACACCCAGAGCGGAAGTTCTACTTCAGCCAGATCAGGCCTGCAAAGAAACTGCGTTTCACAGGCCTTTGTAAGAGATGTTCCCAGTAGGCTGTAAGAGCACTGTGCAGAGCGATTTGTTTCTTAGCTTCCAGAAGAGCTGGAAGAAAGATGCTTTGGGGCCCATCTGCCCCTTTCTTGAGAAGGCAGCACTTTGTGCCTGGCAGCTGTATGGCAATGTAGCACACCCAGAGCAGAAGTTCTACTTCCGCCAGATCAGGCCTGCAAAGAAACTGCGTTTCACATGCCTTTGTAAGAGATGTTCCCGGTAGGCTGTATGACTACTGTGCAGAGCGACTTGTTTATTGTCTTCACAAAAAGCTGGAAGCAAGATGCTTTGGGGCCCAACTCGCCCTTTGGAAAGAAGACTGCACGTTGTGCCTTTCAGCTCTAGGGCAATGTGGCACACCCAGAGCTGAAGTTCTACTTCAGCCAGATGAGACCTGCAAAGAAACTGCGTTTCACAGGCCTTTGTAAGAGATGTTCCCGGTAGGCTGTAAGAGCACTGTGCAGAGCGACTTGTTTCTTAGCTTCCCAAAGAGCTGGAAGCAAGATGCTTTGGGGACCCTCTGCCCCTGTGGATTGAAGACAGCAGTTTGTTCCTTTCATCACTAGGGCAATGTAGCACAGCCAGAATAGAAGTTCTACTTCAGCCAGATCAGGCCTGCAAAGAAACTGCGTTTCACAGGCCTCTATAAGAGATGTTCTCGGTAGGCTGTAAGAGCACTGTGCAGAGCGACTTGTTTCTTAGCTTCCCAAAGAGCTGGAAGCAAGATGCTTTGCGGCCCATCTGCTTCTTTCTAAAGAATGCAGCTCTTTGTGCCTTTCAACTCTATTGCAATGTAGCACACCCAGAGCAGAAGTTCTACTTCAGCAAGATCAGGCCTGCAAATGAACTGCATTTCACAGGCCTTTGTAAGAGATGTTCCCGGTAGGCTGTAAGAGCACTGTGCAGAGCGAGTTGTTTCTTAGCTACCCAAAGAGCTGGAAGCAAGATGCTGTGGGGCCCAAATCACCCTTTGGAAAGAAGCCTGCACATTGTGCCTTTCAGCTCTAGGGCAATGTAGCACACCCAGAGCAGAAGTTGTACTTCAGCCAGATCAGGCCTGCAAAGAAACTGCGTTTCACAGGCCTTTGGAAGAGTTGTTCCTGGTAGGCTGTAAGAGCACTGTGCAGACCGAGTTGTTTCTTAACTTCCCAAAGAGCTAGAAGCAAGATGCTGTGGGGCCAAACTCGCCCTTTGTTAAGAATCCTGCACGTTGTGCCTTTCAGCTCTAGGGCAATGTAGCAGACCCAGAGCAGAAGTTCTACTTCCGCCAGATGAGGCCTGCAAAGAAGCTGCGTTTCACAGCCCTTAGAGGAGATGTTCCCGGTAGGCTGTAAGAGCACTGTGCAGAGCGAGTTGTTTCTTAGCTTCCCAAAGAGCTGGAAGCAAGAGGCTGTGGGGCCCAACTCGCCCATTGTTAAGAGGCCTGCACGTTGTGCCTTTCAGCTCTAGGGCACTGTAGCACACCTAGAGCAGAAGTTGTAATTCAGCCAGATAAGGCCTGCAAAGAAACTGCGTTTCACAGGCCTTTGGAAGAGATGTTCCCGGTAGGCTGTAAGAGCACTGTGTAGTGCGAGTTGTTTCTTAGCTTCCCAAAGAGCTGGAAGGAAGATGCTTTGGGGCCCAACTCGCCCTTTGGAAAGAGCCTGCACGTTGTGCCTTTCAGCTCTATGGCAATGTAGCACACCCAGAGCAGAAGTTCTACTTCAACCAGATCAGGCCTGCAAAGAAACTGCGTTTCACAGGCCTTTGGAAGAGATATACCCGGTAGGCTGTAAGAGCACTGTGCAGAGTGAGTTGTTTCTGAGCTTCCCAAAGAGCTGGAAGCAAGATGCTGTGCTGCCCAACTCTCCCTTTGGACAGAAGCCAGCACGTTGTGCCTTTCAGCTCTGGTGCAATGTAGCACACCCAGAGCAGAAGTTCTACTTCAGCCAGTTCAGGCCTGCGTAGAAACTGCGTTTCACAGGTCTTTGGAAGAGATGTTCCCGTTAGGCTGTAATAGCACTGTGCAGAGCGACTTGTTTCTTAGCTTCCCAAAGAGCTGGAAGCAAGATGCTGTGGGGCCCAACTCACCCTTTGGATAGAAGCCTGCACGTTGTGCCTTACAGCTCCTGGGCAATGTAGCACACCCAGAGCAGAAGTTCTGCTTTAGCCACATCAGGCCAGCAAAGAAACTGCGTTTCACAGGCCTTTGAAAGAGATGTTCCCGGTAGGATGTAAGAGAACTGTGCAGAGCGAGTTGTATCTTAGCTTCCCAAAGAACTGGAAACAAGATGCTTTGGTGCCCAACTCGCACTTTGGGAAGGAGACAGCACGTTGTGCCTTTCTGCTCTAGGGCAATGTAGCACACCCAGAGCAGAAGTTCTACTTCAGTCAGACCAGGCCTGAAAAGAAACTGCGTTTCACAGGCCTTTGGAAGAGATGTTCCTGGTAGGCTGTAACAGCACTTTGCAGAGCGAGTTGTTTCTTAGCTTCACAAAGAGCTGGAAGCAAGATGCTGTTCGGCCCAACTCGCCCCTTGGGAAGAACACTGCACGTTGTGCCTCTCAGCTCTAGGGCAATGTAGCACACCCAGAGCAGAAGTTCTACTTCCGCCAGATGAGGCCTGCAAAGGAAATGCGTTTCACAGGCCTTTCGAAGAGATGTTCCCGGTAGGCTGTAAGAGCATTGTGCAGAGCGAGTTGTTTCTTAGCTTCCCCAACAGCTGGAAGCAAGATGCTGTGGGGCCCAACTCGCCATTTGTTAAGAAGCCTGCACGTTGTACCTTTCAGCTCTAGGGCAATGTAGCACACCCAGAGCAGAAGTTCTACTTCAGCCAGATCAGGCCTGCAAAGAAACTGCCTTTCACAGGCCTATGGAAGAGATATTCCCGGTAGGCTGTAAGAGCAGTGTGCAGAGCGAGTTGTTTCTTAGCTTCCCAAAGAGCTGGAAGCAAGACGCTGTGGGGCCCAACTCGCCCTTTGGCAAGAAGCCTGCACGTTGTGCCTTTCAGCTCTAGTGCAATGTAGCACAACCAGAGCAGAAGTTGTACTTCAGCCATATCAGGCCTGCCAAGAAACTGCGTTTCACAGGCCTTTGTAAGAGATGTTCCCGGTAGGCTGTAAGAGCACTGTGCAGAGCGAGTTGTATCTGAGCTTCCCAAATAGGTGGAAGCAAGATGCTTTGGGGTCCAACTCGCCCTTTGTAAAGAAGCCTGCACGTTGTGCCTTTGAGCTCTAGGGCAATGTACCACACCCAGAGCAGAAGTTGTACTTCAGCCAGAAACGGCCTGCAAAGAAACTGCGTTTCACAGGCCTTTGGAAGAGATGTTCCCGGTAGGCTGTAAGAGCACTGTGCAGAGCGAGTTGTTTCTTTGCTTCCCAAAGAGCTGGAAGCAAGATGCCGTGGGGCCCAACTCGCCCTTTGTTAAGAGGCCTGCACGTTGTGCCTTTCAGCTCTAGGGCACTGTAGCACAGCTAAACAGAGGTTGTACTTCAGCCATATCAGGCCTGCAAAGAAACTGCGTTTAACAGGCCTTTGGAAGAGATGTTGCGGTAGGCAGTAAGAGCACTGTGCACAGCGAGTTGTTTCTGAGCTTCCCAAATAGGTGGAAGCAAGATGCTTTGGGGCCCAACTCGCACTTTGGAAAGAAGCCTGCAGGTTGTGCCTTTCAGCACTAGGGCAATGTAGCACACCCAGAGCAGAAGTAGTACTTCAGCTAGATCAGGCCTGCAAAGAAACAGCGTTTCAAAGGCCTTTGGAAGAGATGTTCCCGGTAGGCTGTAAGAGCACTGTGCACAGCGACTAATTTCTTAGCTTCCCAAAGAGCTGGAAGCAAGATGCTTTGGGGACCCTCTGCCCCTATGGAAAGAGGACAGCACTTTGTGCCTTTCAGCTCTAGGGCAATGTAGCACACGCATAGCAGAAGTTCTACTTCAGAGAGATCAGGCCTGAAAAGAAACTGCGTTTCACAGGCCTTTGTAAGAGATGTTCCCGGTAGGCTGTAAGAGCACTGTGCAGAGCGACTTGTTTCATAGCTTCCCAAAGAGCTGGAAGCAAGGTGCTTTGGGGCCCATCTGCTGCTTTCTAAAGAAGGCAGCACTTTGTGCCTTTCTGCTCTAGGGCAATGTAGCACACCCAGAGCAGAAGTTCTACTTCAGCCAGATCAGGCCTTCAAAGAAACGGCGTTTCACAGGCCTTTGTAAGAGATGTTCCCGGTAGGCTGTAAGAGCACTGTGCAGAGCAACTTGTTTCTTATCTTCCCAAAGAGCTGGGAGCAAGATGCTTTGGGGACCCTCTGCCCCTGTGGAAAGAAGACAGCACTTTGTGCCTTTCAGGTCTAGGGCAATGGACCACACCCAGAGCAGAAGTTCTACATCAGCCAGATCAGGCCTGCAGAGAAACTTCGCTTCACAGGCCTTTGTAAGAGATGTTCGGGGTAGGCTGTAAGAGCACTGCGTAGAGCGACTTGTTTCTTAGCTTCCCAAAGAGCTGGAAGCAAGATGCTTTGGGGCCCATCTGCCCCTTTCGAAAGAAGGCAGCACTGTGTGCCTTGCACCTCTAGGGCAATGTAGCACATCCAGAACAGAAGTTCTACTTCAGCCAGGTCAGGCCTGCAGACAAACTGCGTTTCACAGGCCTTTGTATGAGGTTTTCCCAGTAGGCTGTAGAAGCACTATGCAGAGCGAGTTGTTTCTTATCTTCCCAAAGAGCTGGAAGCAAGATGCTTTGGGGACCCTCTGACATTACGGAAAGAAGGCAGCACTTTGTGCCTTGCAGCTCTAGGGAAATGTAGCACACCCAGAGCAGAAGTTCTACTTCAGCCAGATCAGGCCTGCAAAGAAACTCCGTTTCACAGGCCTCTGTAAGAGATGCTCCCCGAAGGCTGTAAGAGCACTGTGCAGAGCGAGTTGTTTCTTAGCTTCCCAAAGAGCTAGAAGCAAGATGCTGTGGGGCCAAACTCGCCCTTTGTTAAGAATCCTGCACGTTGTGCCTTTCAGCTCTAGGGCAATGTAGCAGACTCAGAGCTGAAGTTCTACTTCCGCCAGATGAGGCCTGCAAAGAAGCTGCGTTTCACAGCCCTTAGAGGAGATGTTCCCGGTAGACTGTAAGAGCACTGTGCAGAGCGAGTTGTTTCTTAGCTTCCCAAAGAGCTGGAAGCAAGATGCTGTGGGGCCCATCTCGCCCATTGTTAAGAGGCCTGCACGTTGTGCCTTTCAGTTCTATGGCACTGTAGCACACCTAGAGCAGAGGTTGTACTTCAGCCATATCAGGCCTGCAAATAAACTGCGTTTCACAGGCCTTTGTAAGAGATGTTCCCGGTAGGCTGTAAGAGCACTGTGCAGAGCGAGTTGTTTCTTAGCTTCCCAAAGAGCTGGAAACAAGATGCTTAGGGGCCCATGTGCCCCTTTCTAAAGAAGGCAGCACTTTGTGCCTTTCAGCTCTAGGGCAATGTACCACACCCAGAGCAGAAGTTCTACTTCAGCCAGATCAGACATGCAAAGAAACTGCGTTTCACAGGGCTTTGTAAGAGATGTTCCCTTTAGGCTGTAAGAGCACTGTGCCAAGTGAATTGTGTCTTAGCTTCCCAGAGAGCAGGAAGAAAGATGCTTTGGGTACCCTTTACGCCTGTGGAAAGAAGACAGCACTTTGTTCCTTTCAGCTCTAGGGCAATTTAGCACAACCAGAGCAGAAGTTCTACTTCAGCCAGATCAGGCCTGCAAAGAAACTGCGTTTCACAGTCCTATGTAAGAGATGTTCCCGGTAGGCTGTATGAGCTCTGTGCAGAGCGACATCTTTCTTACCTTCCCAAAGAGCTGTAAGCAAGATGCTTTCGGGAACCTCTGCCCCTATGGAAAGAAGGCAGCACTTTGTGCCTTTCAGCTCTAGGGCAATGTGGCACACCCAGAGCTGAAGTTCTACTTCAGCCAGATGAGACCTGCAAAGAAACTGCATTTCACAGGCCTTTGTAAGAGATGTTCCCGGTTGGCTGTAAGAGCACTGTTTAGAGCGACTTGTTTCTTAGCTTCCCAAAGAGCTGGAAGCAAGATGCTTAGGGGCCCATGTGCCCCTTTCTAAAGAATGCAGCTCTTTGTGCCTTTCAACTCTATTGCAATGTAGCACACCCAGAGCAGAAGTTCTACTTCAGCCAGATCAGGCCTGCAAAGAAACTGCGTTTCACAGGCCTTTGTAAGAGATGTTCCCTGTAGGGTGTAGGAGCACTGTGAAGAGAGACTTGTTCCTTGGCTTCCCAAAGAGCTGGAAGCAGGATTATTTGGGGACCCTCTGCCCCTATGGAAAGATGACGGCACTTTGTGCCTTTAAGCTCTAGGGCAATGTAGCACACCCAGAGCAGAAGTTCTACTTCAGCCACATCAGCCCTGCCAAGATACTGCGTTTCACAGGCCTCTGTAAGAGATGTTCCCCGTAGGCTGTAAGAGCACTGTTTAGAGCGACTTGTTTCTTAGCTTCCTAAAGAGCTGGAAGCAAGATGCTTTGCGGACCATCTGCCCCTTTCTAAAGAAGGCAGCACTTTGTGCCTTTCAGCTCCAGGGCAATGTACCACACCCAGAGCAGAAGTTCTACTTCAGCCAAATGAGGCCTGCAAAGAAACTGCGTTTCACAGGCCTTTGTAAGAGATGTTCCCAGTAGGCTGTAAGAGCACTGTGCAGAGCGACTTGTTCCTTAGCTTCCCAAAGAGCTGGAAGTTAGATGCTTTGGGGCCCTTCTGCCCCTTTGCAAACCAGCCAGCACTTTTTGCCCTGCCGCTCTAGGGCAATGTAGCACACACAGAGCAGTATTTCTACTTCAGCCAGATCCGGCCTGCCAAGAAACTGCGTTTCACAGGGCTTTGTAAGAGATGTTCCCGGTAGGATGCAAGAGCACTGTGCAGAGCGACTTGTTTCTTACCTTCCCAAAGAGCTGGAAGCAAGTTGCTTAGGGGCCCATGTGCCCCTTTCTAAAGAAGTCAGCACTTTGTGCCTTTCAGCTCTAGGGCAATGTAGCACACCCAGAGCAGAAGTTCTACTTCAGACAGATCAGGCCTGCAAAGAAACTGCGTTTCACAGGGCTTTGTACGAGATGTTCCTGGTAGGCTGTAAGAGCACTGTGCACAGCGACTTGTTTCTTAGCTTCCCAAAGTGCTGGAAGCTAGATGCTTTGGGGCCCTTCTGCCCCTTTGCAAACAAGCCAGCACGTTTTGCCTTCCAGCTCTAGGGCAATGTAGCACACCAAGAGCAGAAGTTCTACTTCAGCCAGATCAGGCCTGCAAAGAAACTGCGTTTCACAGGCCTCTGTAAGAGATGTTCCCTGTAGGCTGCAAGAGCACTGTGCAGAGCGACTTGTTTCTTAGCTTCCCAAAGAGCTGGAAGTAAGATGATTTGGTGCCAATCGGCCCCTTGCAAACAAGCAAGCACTTTGTGCCTTCCAGCACTAGGGCAATGTAGCACACCCAGAGCAGAAGTTCTACTTCAGCCAGATCAGGCCTGCAAAGAAACTGCGTTTCACAGGGCTTTCTAAGAGATGTTCCCGGTAGGCTGTAAGAGCACTGTGCAGAGCGACTTGATTCTTAGCTTCCCAAAGAGCTGGAACCAAGATGCTTTGGGGACCCTCTGCCCCTATGGAAAGAAGTCAGCACTTTGTGACTTTCAGCTCTAGGGCAATGTAGCACACCCAGAGCAGAAGTTCTACTTCCGCCAGATCAGGCCTGCAAAGAAACTGCGAATCACAGGCCTCTGTAAGAGATGTTCCCGGTAGGCTGTAAGAGCACTGTGCAGAGCGATTTGTTTCTTAGCTTCCCAAAGAGCTGGAAGCAAGATGCTTTGGGGCTCATCTGCCGCTTTCTAAAGAAGGCAGCACTTTGTGCCTTGCAGCTGTATGGCAATGTAGCACACCCAGCGCGGAAGTTCTACTTCAGCCAGATCAGGCCTGCAAAGAAGCTGCGTTTCACAGGCCTTTGTAAGTGATGTTCCCGGTAGGCTGTAAGAGCACTGTGTCAAGCGACTTCTGTCTTTGCTTCCCAAAGAGCAGGAAGAAAGATGCTTTGGGTACCCTTTACCCCTGTGGAAAGAAGACAGCACTTTGTGCCTTTCAGCTCTAGGGCAATGTAGTACAGCCAGAGCAGAAGTTCTACTTCAGCCAGATCAGGCATGCAAAGAAACTGCGTTTCACAGGCCTATGTAAGAGATGTTCCCTGTAGGCTGTATGAGCACTGTGCAGAGCGACATCTTTCTTAGCTTCCCAAAGAGCTGGAAGCAAGATGCTTTGGGGATCCTCTGCCCCTATGGAAAGAAGGCAGCACTTTGTGCCTTTTAGCTCTAGGGCAATGTGGCACACCCAGAGCAGAAGTTCTACTTCAGCCAGATGAGACCTGCAAAGAAACTGCGTTTCACAGGCCTTTCTAAGACATGTTCCCGGTAGGATGTCAGAGCACTGTGCAGAGCGACTTGTTTCTTAGCTTCCCAAAGAGCTGGAAGCAAGATGCATTGGGGACCCTCTGCCCCTGTGGATTGAAGACAGCAGTTTGTTCCTTTCATTACTAGGGCAATGTAGGACACCCAGAGCAGAAGTTCTACTTCAGCCAGATGAGGCCTGCAAAGAAACTGCGTTTCACAGGCCTTTGGAAGAGATGTTCCCGGTAGGATGTAAGAGCACTGTGCAGAGCGACTTGTTTCTTAGCTTCCCAAAGAGCTAGAAGCAAGACGCTGTGGGGCCCAACTCGCCCTTTGGAAAGAAGCTTGCACGTTGTGCCTTTCAGCTCTAGGGCAATGTAGCACACCCAGAGCAGAAGTTGTACTTCAGCCAGATTAGGCCTGCAAAGAACCTGCATTTCACAGGCCTTTGAAAGAGATGTTCCCGGTAGGCTGTAAGAGCACTGTGCAGAGCGACTTGTTTCTTAGCTTCCCAAAGAGCTGGAAGCAAGATGCTTTGGGGACCCTCTGCCCCTGTGGATTGAAGACAGCAGTGTGTTCCTTTCATCACTAGGGCAATGTAGGACAGCCAGAGCAGAAGTTCTACTTCAGCCAGATCAGGCCTGCAAAGAAACTGCGTTTCACAGGCCTGTATAAGAGATGTTTTCGGTAGGCTGTAAGAGCACTGTGCAGAGCGACTTGTTTCTTAGCTTCCCAAAGAGCTGGAAGCAAGACGCTGTGGGGCCCAACTCGCCCTTTGGAAAGAAGCTTGCACGTTGTGCCTTTCAACTCTAGGGAAATGTAGCACACCCAGAGCAGAAGTTGTACTTCAGCCAGATCAGGCCTGCAAAGAAACTGCGTTTCACAGGCCTCTGTAAGAGATGTTCCCGGTAGGCTGTAAGAGCACTGTGCCAAGCGACTTCTGTCTTTGCTTCCCAAAGAGCTGGAAGCAAGATGCTTTGGGGCCCATCTGCCCCCTTGCAAACAAGCCAGCACTTTGGCCCTTGCAGCTCTAGGGCAATGTAGCAGACCCAGAGAAGAAGTTGTACTTCAGCCAGATCAGGCCTGCAAAGAAGCTGCGTTTCACAGGCCTTTGTAAGTGATGTTCCCGGTAGGCTGTAAGAGCACTGTGCCAAGCGACTTCTGTCTTTGCTTCCCAAAGAGCAGGAAGAAAGATGCTTTGGGTACCCTTTACCCCTGTGGAAAGAAGACAGCACTTTGTGCCTTTCAGCTCTAGGGCAATGTAGCACAGCCAGAGCAGAAGTTCTACTTCAGCCTGATCAGGCCTGCAAAGAAACTGCGTTTCACAGGCCTATGTAACAGATGTTCCCGGTAGGCTGTATGAGCACTGTGCAGAGCGACATCTTTCTTAGCTTCCCAAAGAGCTGGAAGCAAGATGCTTTGGGGACCCTCTGCCCCTATGGAAAGAAGGCAGCACTTTGTGCCTTTCAGCTCTAGGGCAATGTGGCACACCCAGAGCAGAAGTTCTACTTCAGCCAGATGAGACCTGCAAAGAAACTGCGTTTCACTGGCCTTTGTCAGAGATGTTCCCGGTAGGCTGTAAGAGCACTGTGCAGAGCGACTTGTTTGTTACTTTCGCAAAGAGCTGGAAGCAAGATGCTTTGGGGCCCATCTGCACCTTTTCAAACAAGGCAGCACTTTGTGCCTTGTAGCTCTAGGGCAAAGTAGCACACCAAGAGCAGAAGTTCTACTTCAGCCAGATCAGGCCTGCAAAGAAACTGCGTTTCACAGGCCTTTCTAAGACATGTTCCCGGTAGGATGTCAGAGCACTGTGCAGAGCGACTTGTTTCTTAGGTTCCCAAAGAGCTGGAAGCAAGATGCATAGGGGACCATCTGCCCCTTTGGATTGAAGACAGCAGTTTGTTCCTTTCATCACTAGGGCAATGTAGGACACCCAGAGCAGAAGTTCTACTTCAGCCAGATCAGGCCTGCAAAGAAACTGCGTTTCACAGGCCTGTGTAAGAGATGTTCCCTGTAGGCTGTAAGAGCACTGTGCAGAGAGACTTGTTTCTTAGCTTCCCAAAGAGCTGGAAGCAAGATGCTTTGGGGACCCTCTGGCCCTGTGGAAAAAAGACAGCACTTTATGACTTTCAGGTCTAGGGGAATGTAGCACACCCAGAGCAGAAGTTGTACTTCAGCCAAATCAGGCCTGCAAAGAAACTGCGTTTCACAGGCCTTTGTAAGAGATGTTCCCAGTAGGCTGTAAGAGCACTGTGCAGAGCGATTTGTTTCTTAGCTTCCAGAAGAGCTGGAACAAAGATGCTTTGGGGCCCATCTGCCCCTTTCTTAAGAAGGCAGCACTTTGTGCCTGGCAGCTGTATGGCAATGTAGCACACCCAGAGCAGAAGTTCTACTTCCGCCAGATCAGGCCTGCAAAGAAACTGCGTTTCACATGCCTTTGTAAGAGATGTTCCCGGTAGGCTGTAAGACTACTATGCAGAGCGACTTGTTTATTGTCTTCACAAAAAGCTGGAAGCAAGATGCTTTGGGGCCCAACTCGCCCTTTGGAAAGAAGACTGCACGTTGTGCCTTTCAGCTCTAGGGCAATGTGGCACACCCAGAGCTGAAGTTCTACTTCAGCCAGATGAGACCTGCAAAGAAACTGCGTTTCACAGGCCTTTGTAAGAGATGTTCCCGGTAGGCTGTCAGAGCACTGTGCAGAGCGACTTGTTTCTTAGCTTCCCAAAGATCTGGAAGCAAGATGCTTTGGGGACCCTCTGCCCCTGTGGATTGAAGACAGCAGTTTGTTCCTTTCATCACTAGGGCAATGTACCACAGCCAGAATAGAAGTTCTACTTCAGCCAGATCAGGCCTGCAAAGAAACTGCGTTTCACAGGCCTCTATAAGAGATGTTCTCGGTAGGCTGTAAGAGCACTGTGCAGAGCGACTTGTTTCTTAGCTTCCCAAAGAGCTGGAAGCAAGATGCTTTGCGGCCCATCTGCTTCTTTCTAAAGAATGCAGCTCTTTGTGCCTTTCAACTCTATGCAATGTAGCACACCCAGAGCAGAAGTTCTACTTCAGCAAGATCAGGCCTGCAAATGAACTGCATTTCAAAGGCCTTTGTAAGAGATGTTCCCGGTACGCTGTAAGAGCACTGTGCAGAGCGAGTTGTTTCTTAGCTTCACAAAGAGCTGGAAGCAAGATGCTGTTGGGCCCAACTCGCCCTTTGGGAAGAAGCCTGCACGTTGTGCCTTTCAGCTCTAGGGCAATGTAGCACACCCAGAGCAGAAGTTCTACTTCAGACAAATCAGGCCTGCAAATAAACTGCGTTTCACAGGCCTATGTAAGAGATGCTCCCGGTAGGCTGTGAGAGCACTGTGCAGAGCGAGTTGTTTCTTTGCTTCCCAAATAGCTGGAAGCAAGATGCTGTGGGGCCCAACTCGCCCTTTGGAAAGAAGCCTGCACGTTGTGCCTTTCAGCTCTAGGGCAATGTAGCACACCCAGAGCAGAAGTTGTACTTCAGCCAGATCAGGCCTGCAAAGAAACTGCGTTTCACAGTCCTTTGGAAGAGATGTTCCCTGTAGGCTGTAAGAGCACTGTGCAGAGCGAGTTGTTTCTTAGCTTCCAAAAGAGCTGGAAGCAAGACGCTGTGGGGCACAACTCGCCCTTTGGCAAGAAGCCTGCACGTTGTGCCTTTCAGCTCTAGGGCAATGTAGCACACCCAGAGCAGAAGTTGTACTTCAGCCATATCAGGCCTGCAAAGAAACTGCGTTTCACAGGCCTTTGTAAGAGATGTTCCCGGTAGGCTGTAAGAGCACTGTGCAGAGCGAGTTGTTTCTTAGCTACCCAAAGAGCTGGAAGCAAGATGCTTTGGGGCCCAAATCACCCTTTGGAAAGAAGCCTGCACGTTGTGCCTTTCAGCTCTAGGGCAATGTAGCACACCCAGAGCAGAAGTTGTACTTCAGCCAGATCAGGCCTGCAAAGAAACTGCGTTTCACAGGCCTTTGGAGGAGATGTTCCCGGTAGGCTGTAAGAGCACTGTGCAGAGCGAGTTGTTTCTTAGCTTCCCAAAGAGCTGGAAGCAAGAGGCTGTGGGGCCCAACTCGCCCATTGTTAAGAGGCCTGCACGTTGTGCCTTTCAGCTCTAGGGCACTGTAGCACACCTAGAGCAGAAGTTGTAATTCAGCCAGATAAGGCCTGCAAAGAAACTGCGTTTCACAGGCCTTTGGAAGAGATGTTCCCGGTAGGCTGTAAGAGCACTGTGTAGTGCGAGTTGTTTCTTAGCTTCCCAAAGAGCTGGAAGGAAGATGCTTTGGGGCCCAACTCGCCCTTTGGAAAGAGCCTGCACGTTGTGCCTTTCAGCTCTATGGCAATGTAGCACACCCAGAGCAGAAGTTCTACTTCAACCAGATCAGGCCTGCAAAGAAACTGCGTTTCACAGGCCTTTGGAAGAGATATACCCGGTAGGCTGTAAGAGCACTGTGCAGAGCGAGTTGTTTCTGAGCTTCCCAAAGAGCTGGAAGCAAGATGCTGTGCTGCCCAACTCTCCCTTTGGACAGAAGCCAGCACGTTGTGCCTTTCAGCTCTGGGGCAATGTAGCACACCCAGAGCAGAAGTTCTACTTCAGCCAGTTCAGGCCTGCGTAGAAACTGCGTTTCACAGGTCTTTGGAAGAGATGTTCCCGTTAGGCTGTAATAGCACTGTGCAGAGCGACTTGTTTCTTAGCTTCCCAAAGAGCTGGAAGCAAGATGCTGTGGGGCCCAACTCACCCTTTGGAAAGAAGCCTGCACGTTGTGCCTTACAGCTCCTGGGCAATGTAGCACACCCAGAGCAGAAGTTCTGCTTCAGCCACATCAGGCCAGCAAAGAAACTGCGTTTCACAGGCCTTTGAAAGAGATGTTCCCGGTAGGCTGTAAGAGAACTGTGCAGAGCGAGTTGTATCTTAGCTTCCCAAAGAGCTGGAAACAAGATGCTTTGGGGCCCAACTCGCCCTTTGGAAAGGAGACAGCACGTTGTGCCTTTCTGCTCTAGGGCAATGTAGCACACCCAGAGCAGAAGTTCTACTTCAGTCAGACCAGGCCTGAAAAGAAACTGCGTTTCACAGGCCTTTGGAAGAGATGTTCCTGGTAGGCTGTAACAGCACTGTGCAGAGCGAGTTGTTTCTTAGCTTCACAAAGAGCTGGAAGCAAGATGCTGTTCGGCCCAACTCGCCCCTTGGGAAGAACACTGCACGTTGTGCCTCTCAGCTCTAGGGCAATGTAGCACACCCAGAGCAGAAGTTCTACTTCCGCCAGATGAGGCCTGCAAAGGAACTGCGTTTCACAGGCCTTTCGAAGAGATGTTCCCGGTAGGCTGTAAGAGCATTGTGCAGAGCGAGTTGTTTCTTAGCTTCCCCAACAGCTGGAAGCAAGATGCTGTGGGGCCCAACTCGCCATTTGTTAAGAAGCCTGCACGTTGTGCCTTTCAGCTCTAGGGCAATGTAGCACACCCAGAGCAGAAGTTCTACTTCAGCCAGATCAGGCCTGCAAAGAAACTGCCTTTCACAGGCCTATGGAAGAGATATTCCCGGTAGGCTGTAAGAGCACTGTGCAGAGCGAGTTGTTTCTTAGCTTCCCAAAGAGCTGGAAGCAAGACGCTGTGGGGCCCAACTCGCCCTTTGGCAAGAAGCCTGCACGTTGTGCCTTTCAGCTCTAGGGCAATGTAGCACAACCAGAGCAGAAGTTGTACTTCAGCCATATCAGGCCTGCAAAGAAACTGCGTTTCACAGGCCTTTGTAAGAGATGTTCCCGGTAGGCTGTAAGAGCACTGTGCAGAGCGAGTTGTTTCTGAGCTTCCCAAATAGGTGGAAGCAAGATGCTTTGGGGTCCAACTCGCCCTTTGTAAAGAAGCCTGCACGTTGTGCCTTTGAGCTCTAGGGCAATGTACCACACCCAGAGCAGAAGTTGTACTTCAGCCAGAAAAGGCCTGCAAAGAAACTGCGTTTCACAGGCCTTTGTAAGAGATGTTCCCGGTAGGCTGTAAGAGCACTGTGCAGAGCGAGTTGTTTCTTTGCTTCCCAAAGAGCTGGAAGCAAGATGCCGTGGGGCCCAACTCGCCCTTTGTTAAGAGGCCTGCACGTTGTGCCTTTCAGCTCTAGGGCACTGTAGCACAGCTAAACAGAGGTTGTACTTCAGCCATATCAGGCCTGCAAAGAAACTGCGTTTCACAGGCCTTTGGAAGAGATGTTCCGGTAGGCTGTAAGAGCACTGTGCAGAGCGAGTTGTTTCTGAGCTTCCCAAAGAGCTGGAAGCAAGATGCTTTGGGGCCCAACTCGCCCTTTGGAAAGAAGCCTGCAGGTTGTGCCTTTCAGCACTAGGGCAATGTAGCACACCCAGAGCAGAAGTTGTACTTCAGCCAGATCAGGCCTGCAAAGAAACTGCGTTTCAAAGGCCTTTGGAAGAGATGTTCCCGGTAGGCTGTAAGAGCACTGTGCAGAGCGACTTATTTCTTAGCTTCCCAAAGAGCTGGAAGCAAGATGCTTTGGGGACCCTCTGCCCCTATGGAAAGAGGACAGCACTTTGTGCCTTTCAGCTCTAGGGCAATGTAGCACACGCAGAGCAGAAGTTCTACTTCAGCGAGATCAGGCCTGAAAAGAAACTGCGTTTCACAGGCCTTTGTAAGAGATGTTCCCGGTAGGCTGTAAGAGCACTGTGCAGAGCGACTTGTTTCATAGCTTCCCAAAGAGCTGGAAGCAAGGTGCTTTGGGGCCCATCTGCTGCTTTCTAAAGAAGGCAGCACTTTGTGCCTTTCAGCTCTAGGGCAATGTAGCACACCCAGAGCAGAAGTTCTACTTCAGCCAGATCAGGCCTGCAAAGAAACGGCGTTTCACAGGCCTTTGTAAGAGATGTTCCCGGTAGGCTGTAAGAGCACTGTGCAGAGCGACTTGTTTCTTAGCTTCCCAAAGAGCTGGAAGCAAGATGCTTTGGGGACCCTCTGCCCCTGTGGAAAGAAGACAGCACTTTGTGCCTTTCAGGTCTAGGGCAATGGACCACACCCAGAGCAGAAGTTCTACATCAGCCAGATCAGGCCTGCAAAGAAACTTCGTTTCACAGGCCTTTGTAAGAGATGTTCGGGGTAGGCTGTAAGAGCACTGCGTAGAGCGACTTGTTTCTTAGCTTCCCAAAGAGCTGGAAGCAAGATGCTTTGGGGCCCATCTGCCCCTTTCGAAAGAAGGCAGCACTGTGTGCCTTGCAGCTCTAGGGCAATGTAGCACATCCAGAACAGAAGTTCTACTTCAGCCAGGTCAGGCCTGCAAACAAACTGCGTTTCACAGGCCTTTGTATGAGATGTTCCCGGTAGGCTGTAGAAGCACTATGCAGAGCGAGTTGTTTCTTATCTTCCCAAAGAGCTGGAAGCAAGATGCTTTGGGGCCCCTCTGCCACTACGGAAAGAAGGCAGCACTTTGTGCCTTGCAGCTCTAGGGCAATGTAGCACACCCAGAGCAGAAGTTCTACTTCAGCCAGATCAGGCCTGCAAAGAAACTGCGTTTCACAGGCCTTTGTAAGAGATGTTCCCGGTAGGCTGTAAGAGCACTGTGCAGAGCGAGTTGTTTCTTAGCTTCCCAAAGAGCTAGAAGCAAGATGCTTTGGGGCCAAACTCGCCCTTTGTTAAGAAGCCTGCACGTTGTGCCTTTCAGCTCTAGGGCAATGTAGCACACCCAGAGCAGAAGTTCTACTTCAGCCAGATCAGGCCTGCAAAGAAACTGCGTTTCACAGCCCTTAGAGGAGATGTTCCCGGTAGGCTGTAAGAGCACTGTGCAGAGCGAGTTGTTTCTTAGCTTCCCAAAGAGCTGGAAGCAAGATGCTGTGGGGCCCATCTCGCCCATTGTTAAGAGGCCTGCACGTTGTGCCTTTCAGCTCTATGGCAATGTAGCACACCTAGAGCAGAGGTTGTACTTCAGCCATATCAGGCCTGCAAAGAAACTGCGTTTCACAGGCCTGTGTAAGAGATGTTCCCGGTAGGCTGTAAGAGCACTGTGCAGAGCGACTTGTTTCTTAGCTTCCCAAAGAGCTGGAAGCCAGACGCTGTGGGGCCCAACTCGCCCTTTGGAAAGAAGCTTGCACGTTGTGCCTTTCAGCTCTAGGGCAATGTAGCACACCCAGAGCAGAAGTTGTACTTCAGCCAGATCAGGCCTGCAAAGAAACTGCGTTTCACAGGCCTCTGTAAGAGATGTTCCCGGTAGGCTGTAAGAGCACTGTGCAGAGCGACTTCTGTCTTTGCTTCCCAAAGAGCTGGAAGCAAGATGCTTTGGGGCCCATCTGCCCCCTTGCAAACAAGCCAGCACTTTGGCCCTTGCAGCTCTAGGGCAATGTAGCAGACCCAGAGAAGAAGTTCTACTTCAGCCAGATCAGGCCTGCAAAGAAGCTGCGTTTCACAGGCCTTTGTAAGTGATGTTCCCGGTAGGCTGTAAGAGCACTGTGCCAAGCGACTTCTGTCTTTGCTTCCCAAAGAGCAGGAAGAAAGATGCTTTGGGTACCCTTTACCCCTGTGGAAAGAAGACAGCACTTTGTGCCTTTCAGCTCTAGGTCAATGTAGCACAGCCAGAGCAGAAGTTCTACTTCAGCCAGATCAGGCCTGCAAAGAAACTGCGTTTCACAGGCCTATGTAAGAGATGTTCCCGGTAGGCTGTATGAGCACTGTGCAGAGCGACATCTTTCTTAGCTTCCCAAAGAGCTGGAAGCAAGATGCTTTGGGGACCCTCTGCCCCTATGGATAGAAGGCAGCACTTTGTGCCTTTCAGCTCTAGGGCAATGTGGCACACCCAGAGCAGAAGTTCTACTTCAGCGAGATGAGACCTGCAAAGAAACTGCGTTTCACAGGCCTTTGTCAGAGATGTTCCCGGTAGGCTGTAAGAGCACTGTGCAGAGCGACTTGTTTGTTACTTTCGCAAAGAGCTGGAAGCAAGATGCTTTGGGGCCCATCTGCACCTTTTCAAACAAGGCAGCACTTTGTGCCTTGTAGCTCTAGGGCAAAGTAGCACACCAAGAGCAGAAGTCTACTTCAGCCAGATCAGGCCTGCAAAGAAACTGCGTTTCACAGGCCTTTCTAAGACATGTTCCCGGTAGGATGTCAGAGCACTGTGCAGAGCGACTTGTTTCTTAGGTTCCCAAAGAGCTGGAAGCAAGATGCATTGGGGACCCTCTGCCCCTGTGGATTGAAGACAGCAGTTTGTTCCTTTCATCACTAGGGCAATGTAGGACACCCAGAGCAAAAGTTCTACTTCAGCCAGATCTGGCCTGCAAAGAAACTGCGTTTCACAGGCCTTTGTAAGAGATGTTCCCGGTAGGCTGTAAGAGCACTGTGCAGAGAGACTTGTTTCTTAGCTTCCCAAAGAGCTGGAAGCAAGATGCTTTGGGGACCCTCTGGCCCTGTGGAAAAAAGACAGCACTTTATGACTTTCAGGTCTCGGGGAATGTAGCACACCCAGAGCAGAAGTTGTACTTCAGCCAAATCAGGCCTGCAAAGAAACTGCACTTCACAGGCCTTTGTAAGAGATGTTCCCGGTAGGATGTCAGAGCACTGTGCAGAGCGACTTGTTTCTTAGCTTCCCAAAGATCTGGAAGCAAGATGCATTGGGGACCCTCTGCCCCTGTGGATTGAAGACAGCAGTTTGTTCCTTTCATCACTAGGGCAATGTAGGACACCCAGAGCAGAAGTTCTACTTCAGCCAGATGAGGCCTGCAAAGAAACTGCGTTTCACAGGGCTTTGTAAGAGATGTTCCCGGTAGGCTGTAAGAGCACTGTGCATAGCGAGTTGTTTCTTAGCTTCCCAAAGAGCTGGAAGCAATTGCTTAGGGGCCCATGTGCCCCTTTCTAAAGAAGGCAGCACTTTGTGCCTTTCAGCTCTAGGGCAATGTACCACACCCAGAGCAGAAGTTCTACTTCAGCCAGATCAGGCCTGCAAAGAAACTGCGTGTCACAGGACTTTGTAAGAGATGTTCCCGGTAGGCTGTAAGAGCACTGTGCAGAGCGATTTGTTTCTTAGCTTCCCAAAGACCTGGAACCAAGATGCTTTGGGGACCCACTGCCCCTTTGGAAAGAAGTCAGCACTTTGTGCCTTTCAGCTCTAGGGCAATGTAGCACACCCAGAGCGGAAGTTCTACTTCAGCCAGATCAGGCCTGCAAAGAAACTGCGTTTCACAGGCCTTTGTAAGAGATGTTCCCAGTAGGCTGTAAGAGCACTGTGCAGAGCGATTTGTTTCTTAGCTTCCAGAAGAGCTGGAAGAAAGATGCTTTGGGGCCCATCTGCCCCTTTCTTGAGAAGGCAGCACTTTGTGCCTGGCAGCTGTATGGCAATGTAGCACACCCAGAGCAGAAGTTCTACTTCCGCCAGATCAGGCCTGCAAAGAAACTGCGTTTCACATGCCTTTGTAAGAGATGTTCCCGGTAGGCTGTATGACTACTGTGCAGAGCGACTTGTTTATTGTCTTCACAAAAAGCTGGAAGCAAGATGCTTTGGGGCCCAACTCGCCCTTTGGAAAGAAGACTGCACGTTGTGCCTTTCAGCTCTAGGGCAATGTGGCACACCCAGAGCTGAAGTTCTACTTCAGCCAGATGAGACCTGCAAAGAAACTGCGTTTCACAGGCCTTTGTAAGAGATGTTCCCGGTAGGCTGTAAGAGCACTGTGCAGAGCGACTTGTTTCTTAGCTTCCCAAAGAGCTGGAAGCAAGATGCTTTGGGGACCCTCTGCCCCTGTGGATTGAAGACAGCAGTTTGTTCCTTTCATCACTAGGGCAATGTAGCACAGCCAGAATAGAAGTTCTACTTCAGCCAGATCAGGCCTGCAAAGAAACTGCGTTTCACAGGCCTCTATAAGAGATGTTCTCGGTAGGCTGTAAGAGCACTGTGCAGAGCGACTTGTTTCTTAGCTTCCCAAAGAGCTGGAAGCAAGATGCTTTGCGGCCCATCTGCTTCTTTCTAAAGAATGCAGCTCTTTGTGCCTTTCAACTCTATTGCAATGTAGCACACCCAGAGCAGAAGTTCTACTTCAGCAAGATCAGGCCTGCAAATGAACTGCATTTCACAGGCCTTTGTAAGAGATGTTCCCGGTAGGCTGTAAGAGCACTGTGCAGAGCGAGTTGTTTCTTAGCTACCCAAAGAGCTGGAAGCAAGATGCTGTGGGGCCCAAATCACCCTTTGGAAAGAAGCCTGCACATTGTGCCTTTCAGCTCTAGGGCAATGTAGCACACCCAGAGCAGAAGTTGTACTTCAGCCAGATCAGGCCTGCAAAGAAACTGCGTTTCACAGGCCTTTGGAAGTGTTGTTCCTGGTAGGCTGTAAGAGCACTGTGCAGACCGAGTTGTTTCTTAACTTCCCAAAGAGCTAGAAGCAAGATGCTGTGGGGCCAAACTCGCCCTTTGTTAAGAATCCTGCACGTTGTGCCTTTCAGCTCTAGGGCAATGTAGCAGACCCAGAGCAGAAGTTCTACTTCCGCCAGATGAGGCCTGCAAAGAAGCTGCGTTTCACAGCCCTTAGAGGAGATGTTCCCGGTAGGCTGTAAGAGCACTGTGCAGAGCGAGTTGTTTCTTAGCTTCCCAAAGAGCTGGAAGCAAGAGGCTGTGGGGCCCAACTCGCCCATTGTTAAGAGGCCTGCACGTTGTGCCTTTCAGCTCTAGGGCACTGTAGCACACCTAGAGCAGAAGTTGTAATTCAGCCAGATAAGGCCTGCAAAGAAACTGCGTTTCACAGGCCTTTGGAAGAGATGTTCCCGGTAGGCTGTAAGAGCACTGTGTAGTGCGAGTTGTTTCTTAGCTTCCCAAAGAGCTGGAAGGAAGATGCTTTGGGGCCCAACTCGCCCTTTGGAAAGAGCCTGCACGTTGTGCCTTTCAGCTCTATGGCAATGTAGCACACCCAGAGCAGAAGTTCTACTTCAACCAGATCAGGCCTGCAAAGAAACTGCGTTTCACAGGCCTTTGGAAGAGATATACCCGGTAGGCTGTAAGAGCACTGTGCAGAGTGAGTTGTTTCTGAGCTTCCCAAAGAGCTGGAAGCAAGATGCTGTGCTGCCCAACTCTCCCTTTGGACAGAAGCCAGCACGTTGTGCCTTTCAGCTCTGGTGCAATGTAGCACACCCAGAGCAGAAGTTCTACTTCAGCCAGTTCAGGCCTGCGTAGAAACTGCGTTTCACAGGTCTTTGGAAGAGATGTTCCCGTTAGGCTGTAATAGCACTGTGCAGAGCGACTTGTTTCTTAGCTTCCCAAAGAGCTGGAAGCAAGATGCTGTGGGGCCCAACTCACCCTTTGGATAGAAGCCTGCACGTTGTGCCTTACAGCTCCTGGGCAATGTAGCACACCCAGAGCAGAAGTTCTGCTTTAGCCACATCAGGCCAGCAAAGAAACTGCGTTTCACAGGCCTTTGAAAGAGATGTTCCCGGTAGGATGTAAGAGAACTGTGCAGAGCGAGTTGTATCTTAGCTTCCCAAAGAACTGGAAACAAGATGCTTTGGTGCCCAACTCGCACTTTGGGAAGGAGACAGCACGTTGTGCCTTTCTGCTCTAGGGCAATGTAGCACACCCAGAGCAGAAGTTCTACTTCAGTCAGACCAGGCCTGAAAAGAAACTGCGTTTCACAGGCCTTTGGAAGAGATGTTCCTGGTAGGCTGTAACAGCACTTTGCAGAGCGAGTTGTTTCTTAGCTTCACAAAGAGCTGGAAGCAAGATGCTGTTCGGCCCAACTCGCCCCTTGGGAAGAACACTGCACGTTGTGCCTCTCAGCTCTAGGGCAATGTAGCACACCCAGAGCAGAAGTTCTACTTCCGCCAGATGAGGCCTGCAAAGGAAATGCGTTTCACAGGCCTTTCGAAGAGATGTTCCCGGTAGGCTGTAAGAGCATTGTGCAGAGCGAGTTGTTTCTTAGCTTCCCCAACAGCTGGAAGCAAGATGCTGTGGGGCCCAACTCGCCATTTGTTAAGAAGCCTGCACGTTGTACCTTTCAGCTCTAGGGCAATGTAGCACACCCAGAGCAGAAGTTCTACTTCAGCCAGATCAGGCCTGCAAAGAAACTGCCTTTCACAGGCCTATGGAAGAGATATTCCCGGTAGGCTGTAAGAGCAGTGTGCAGAGCGAGTTGTTTCTTAGCTTCCCAAAGAGCTGGAAGCAAGACGCTGTGGGGCCCAACTCGCCCTTTGGCAAGAAGCCTGCACGTTGTGCCTTTCAGCTCTAGTGCAATGTAGCACAACCAGAGCAGAAGTTGTACTTCAGCCATATCAGGCCTGCCAAGAAACTGCGTTTCACAGGCCTTTGTAAGAGATGTTCCCGGTAGGCTGTAAGAGCACTGTGCAGAGCGAGTTGTATCTGAGCTTCCCAAATAGGTGGAAGCAAGATGCTTTGGGGTCCAACTCGCCCTTTGTAAAGAAGCCTGCACGTTGTGCCTTTGAGCTCTAGGGCAATGTACCACACCCAGAGCAGAAGTTGTACTTCAGCCAGAAACGGCCTGCAAAGAAACTGCGTTTCACAGGCCTTTGGAAGAGATGTTCCCGGTAGGCTGTAAGAGCACTGTGCAGAGCGAGTTGTTTCTTTGCTTCCCAAAGAGCTGGAAGCAAGATGCCGTGGGGCCCAACTCGCCCTTTGTTAAGAGGCCTGCACGTTGTGCCTTTCAGCTCTAGGGCACTGTAGCACAGCTAAACAGAGGTTGTACTTCAGCCAGATCAGGCCTGCAAAGAAACTGCGTTTAACAGGCCTTTGGAAGAGATGTTGCGGTAGGCAGTAAGAGCACTGTGCACAGCGAGTTGTTTCTGAGCTTCCCAAAGAGGTGGAAGCAAGATGCTTTGGGGCCCAACTCGCACTTTGGAAAGAAGCCTGCAGGTTGTGCCTTTCAGCACTAGGGCAATGTAGCACACCCAGAGCAGAAGTAGTACTTCAGCTAGATCAGGCCTGCAAAGAAACTGCGTTTCAAAGGCCTTTGGAAGAGATGTTCCCGGTAGGCTGTAAGAGCACTGTGCACAGCGACTAATTTCTTAGCTTCCCAAAGAGCTGGAAGCAAGATGCTTTGGGGACCCTCTGCCCCTATGGAAAGAGGACAGCACTTTGTGCCTTTCAGCTCTAGGGCAATGTAGCACACGCATAGCAGAAGTTCTACTTCAGAGAGATCAGGCCTGAAAAGAAACTGCGTTTCACAGGCCTTTGTAAGAGATGTTCCCGGTAGGCTGTAAGAGCACTGTGCAGAGCGACTTGTTTCATAGCTTCCCAAAGAGCTGGAAGCAAGGTGCTTTGGGGCCCATCTGCTGCTTTCTAAGAAGGCAGCACTTTGTGCCTTTCTGCTCTAGGGCAATGTAGCACACCCAGAGCAGAAGTTCTACTTCAGCCAGATCAGGCCTTCAAAGAAACGGCGTTTCACAGGCCTTTGTAAGAGATGTTCCCGGTAGGCTGTAAGAGCACTGTGCAGAGCGACTTGTTTCTTATCTTCCCAAAGAGCTGGGAGCAAGATGCTTTGGGGACCCTCTGCCCCTGTGGAAAGAAGACAGCACTTTGTGCCTTTCAGGTCTAGGGCAATGGACCACACCCAGAGCAGAAGTTCTACATCAGCCAGATCAGGCCTGCAGAGAAACTTCGCTTCACAGGCCTTTGTAAGAGATGTTCGGGGTAGGCTGTAAGAGCACTGCGTAGAGCGACTTGTTTCTTAGCTTCCCAAAGAGCTGGAAGCAAGATGCTTTGGGTCCCATCTGCCCCTTTCGAACAAGGTAGCACTGTGTGCCTTGCACCTCTAGGGCAATGTAGCACACCCAGAACAGAAGTTCTACTTCAGCCAGGTCAGGCCTGCAGACAAACTGCGTTTCACAGGCCTTGTATGAGGTTTTCCCAGTAGGCTGTAGAAGCACTATGCAGAGCGAGTTGTTTCTTATCTTCCCAAAGAGCTGGAAGCAAGATGCTTTGGGGCCCCTCTGACATTACGGAAAGAAGGCAGCACTTTGTGCCTTGCAGCTCTAGGGAAATGTAGCACACCCAGAGCAGAAGTTCTACTTCAGCCAGATCAGGCCTGCAAAGAAACTCCGTTTCACAGGCCTCTGTAAGAGATGCTCCCCGAAGGCTGTAAGAGCACTGTGCAGAGCGAGTTGTTTCTTAGCTTCCCAAAGAGCTGGAAGCAAGATGCTGTGGGGCCAAACTCGCCCTTTGTTAAGAATCCTGCATGTTGTGCCTTTCAGCTCTAGGGCAATGTAGCAGACTCAGAGCTGAAGTTCTACTTCCGCCAGATGAGGCCTGCAAAGAAGCTGCGTTTCACAGCCCTTAGAGGAGATGTTCCCGGTAGACTGTAAGAGCACTGTGCAGAGCGAGTTGTTTCTTAGCTTCCCAAAGAGCTGGAAGCAAGATGCTGTGGGGCCCATCTCGCCCTTGTTAAGAGGCCTGCACGTTGTGCCTTTCAGTTCTATGGCACTGTAGCACACCTAGAGCAGAGGTTGTACTTCAGCCAGATCAGGCCTGCAAATAAACTGCGTTTCACAGGCCTTTGTAAGAGATGTTCCCGGTAGGCTGTAAGAGCACTGTGCAGAGCGAGTTGTTTCTTAGCTTCCCAAAGAGCTGGAAGCAAGATGATTAGGGGCCCATGTGCCCCTTTGTAAAGAAGGCAGCACTTTGTGCCTTTCAGCTCTAGGGCAATGTACCACACCCAGAGCAGAAGTTCTACTTCAGCCAGATCAGACATGCAAAGAAACTGCGTTTCACAGGGCTTTGTAAGAGATGTTCCCTTTAGGCTGTAAGAGCACTGTGCCAAGTGAATTGTGTCTTAGCTTCCCAGAGAGCAGGAAGAAAGATGCTTTGGGTACCCTTTACGCCTGTGGAAAGAAGACAGCACTTTGTTCCTTTCAGCTCTAGGGCAATTTAGCACAACCAGAGCAGAAGTTCTACTTCAGCCAGATCAGGCCTGCAAAGAAACTGCGTTTCACAGTCCTATGTAAGAGATGTTCCCGGTAGGCTGTATGAGCTCTGTGCAGAGCGACATCTTTCTTACCTTCCCAAAGAGCTGTAAGCAAGATGCTTTCGGGAACCTCTGCCCCTATGGAAAGAAGGCAGCACTTTGTGCCTTTCAGCTCTAGGGCAATGTGGCACACCCAGAGCTGAAGTTCTACTTCAGCCAGATGAGACCTGCAAAGAAACTGCATTTCACAGGCCTTTGTAAGAGATGTTCCCGGTTGGCTGTAAGAGCACTGTTTAGAGCGACTTGTTTCTTAGCTTCCCAAAGAGCTGGAAGCAAGATGCTTAGGGGCCCATGTGCCCCTTTCTAAAGAATGCAGCTCTTTGTGCCTTTCAACTCTATTGCAATGTAGCACACCCAGAGCAGAAGTTCTACTTCAGCCAGATCAGGCCTGCAAAGAAACTGCGTTTCACAGGCCTTTGTAAGAGATGTTCCCTGTAGGGTGTAGGAGCACTGTGAAGAGAGACTTGTTCCTTGGCTTCCCAAAGAGCTGGAAGCAGGATTATTTGGGGACCCTCTGCCCCTATGGTAAGATGACGGCACTTTGTGCCTTTAAGCTCTAGGGCAATGTAGCACACCCAGAGCAGAAGTTCTACTTCAGCCACATCAGCCCTGCCAAGAGACTGCGTTTCACAGGCCTCTGTAAGAGATGTTCCCGGTAGGCTGTAAGAGCACTGTTTAGAGCGACTTGTTTCTTAGCTTCCTAAAGAGCTGGAAGCAAGATGCTTTGCGGACCATCTGCCCCTTTCTAAAGAAGGCAGCACTTTGTCCCTTTCAGCTCCAGGGCAATGTACCACACCCAGAGCAGAAGTTCTACTTCAGCCAAATGAGGCCTGCAAAGAAACTGCGTTTCACAGGCCTTTGTAAGAGATGTTCCCAGTAGGCTGCAAGAGCACTGTGCAGAGCGACTTGTCCCTCAGCTTCCCAAAGAGCTGGAAGGTAGATGCTTTGGGGCCCTAGGCCCCTTTGCAAACCAGCCAGCACTTTTTGCCCTGCCGCTCTAGGGCAATGTAGCACACACAGAGCAGTATTTCTACTT